>NW_027069846.1:311661-456912 GCF_002906115.3 Quercus suber
TACTTTAATTAATTGTAAGGGAAAAGTTTATTTGTCTCTGATTTATTGCAAGTACAACATACTATAGTTTGTAATTGATTAGAATCAATGTAGGAATAGAATGGTTGTACAAGAGCTTAAGTTCCATGCCAATTTTAGATAAAAGATCCAATTAAACAAACTAAATAGGACATTCACATGCCTATATTTTGCATATGGTAAGGAAAGCTTAATTATTAGAAGCTATCTCAACAGAAATCAAATTTTGATCATTTACCTAATTAAATAATCAGAAAGGAATCCTAAACATTATTTCTCTAACAAGAGTGAGTCAACATTGGGATATCTTACAATGAATGCACTTATTATTCTAGAAATTCTCATTGAAAGCCATCACATGCTTACCATGAACCTGTAATTCTTGCAACTTTGGGATACTTTACAATGAATGCACTTATTAATTTTGAGAAATCACACGAACAATATATATATATATATATGTTTGGTGCATGCAATTTAGAAAGGTTTCTTTCTAATTGAGAGAGAGAAAAAGATCAACATGGATTGACCTTATATGTACAATAGAAATTACTAAATTACTAAATATACTGTATTAAACTTTGCATATTACAACAAATCCATTAAATGGTTGAGTATTCTGACAAGGTCTATATGAGTTGAGTGTGGTGTACTTGTATCAAAGGACTGTACTAGGTATAACTTGAGTTGTATGATTGTGATAATGAAAATTTGTTGAGTATTCTGTTATTTTTAAGTCTCTGGTATTATCCTTCTTGATTCACCATCTTTAGAACCAAAACTTCACTGCTACTTTAAATAGTTTATATATCTAATTAAGAACTGGCATTAGAGCTGGTCAGTTTGCCGGACAGACACCAACAAATGCTTGGATTAATTGCCATTTGTGCAATTTAAGTAATAAAATTTGATATTTAAGTCCAATTAAAGGGTTTTAAGTTTTGTATCATGCAATGGATGTACTGTTTCTTGAGTTGGCATGGATGATTCACGTTTCTTCAAATTTTGATGTTTCCCTTTTGTATAAATTAGTTTCATTTCAAATATGAAAATTTGTCTTCTATAGGTTCGTTTTATTTATTTTGGTTTGGGGAGTGTGGTGTTTTTCTTCAAACTGTCTGTAGTTTCTCCTCCATCTATCTAGTTGTTTTTTAAAGTTATGATGATTTAGGTTTAGGAACAATAACTACGTAAATTTGAGCTCAAATTTCCAATGCTATTTGAGTTTATTTATCAGTTGTGTTAAGATGTTTTTACATTGCATTTCTCAAGTGTTGTTGAAGTGTTCTCATTTCTAAGCCTTGTGTTGGCAGTTATTCCTTAATTAGGTTCCATATTATATACTAATATTTTGCAATTCCTGCTGTTATGATCAATCTTGACTCTCTGTATTTTTAACTCATCCATTTTGTAGCCTTTTTCAATCTTGCGGCCTATTTGTATGTCTGTAACTTCCATTTTCTTTGTATTCAGCCTGTTATGTAGCTTTTGTTATTGTTATTGCTGTTTTATTTAGCCTACTCTCTGTAGGGCATATTTTTGTTTATATTTACTATTTCCTGTCTACTGATATCAGCCCAACCTTTTGTCTAGCAGCTATCTTATTGACTGACAGATTTTCTATTGTAATCTGTATTCTTGTTGTTCTGCTTGATATTTTCGCAGTTACTGACCATTATATTACCTTGTTTCCTTTGGAATGTTCAGGAGGAAGCTACTGCCATCAAGACTGCTGGAAAAGCTTGGTACCAGACTATGATCTCCGATAGTGATTACACAGAGTTTGAGGTTTTCACCAAGTGGCTTGGAGTTTCCCAGTGATTTACTATTCTGTTTTTGATTATTCTGTAGACCTCAATTTATTTGGTGTTTGTTTATCTAGAGTTTTTATAATTTTTTTTTTACAGTTTTGAGACATGATAGTTACTAGGTGGGAGGAAATGGGTGGAATAAGATATTACCTAAATGTGTTTTTTTACCTCCACTTATTGCTATCCATTTCTGCCAAGGACGAAGAGCTTTTGTTTTTGCAACTGAAATTAAATATTTTAGGTTTTGCTTGCAATAGACCTAACTAATGTTGCGCTATGCAATACTAATATATTTTGTTTTATGATTCATTTTTCGCTAATTGATATTTCCTTTAAAAAAAAAAATTGCTTAGTTAGAGCATCCACAGCAGTGGTGCTAAATAGCTATATTGCTATTTTTTAGCACCACTGCACATAAAAAAACCTCACAGCAGTGGAGCTATAAGCAAAATTTTTTGCTGCTCCGCTACAGTGCACATCTATATTTAGATGTGCACTGTAGCACACATCTAAAAAAAAAATATTTTTTTAATCCACTTCTCTCACCTCTCCCATTAAATAAACTTTTCTCTCTCTCTCTCTCTCTCCGGCTTCTCTTCTTTCTTTCTTTCTTCCTCAATTTTTTTTTCTCTCTAGCTCACCGGACAGTCCCTCATCTCCCTCATCCCTCGTCGCCGGCCGGCCAGCTCCCTCATCGCCGGCCTGTTCCGCCGATCTGTTCCGCTGGCCAGTTCCGCCTTCCATTCAACACCTCACTCACTCAACACCGCTTCCACCTCACTCACTCAACAGCTCGCCGGCCAGCTCCCTCTCTCTAGCTCGCCGATCTGTTCCGCCGGCCAGCTCCCTCATCCCTCATCGCCGGCCAGCTCTCTTTGCTGTGATTGAGTTATTTTTATTTTTATTTTTATGTATTTTCATATGGGTTTGGTGGCTGTGGTGGTGGTGGTGGTTGATTTTGACTATGGTAGTGGTGGTGGATGATTTTGATAGTGGGTTTGTAGATTTTGGTTGTGGTGGTGGTGGTTGTGGTGGTGGATGATTTTGGCTTTGGCAGTAGCTTGTTCTTGGTTTTGTTTTTGTTTTTGTTTTTATCTCTCTCTCTCTCTCTCCGGCTTCTCTTCTTTCTTTCTTTCTTCCTCAATTTTTTTTTCTCTCTAGCTCACCGGACAGTCCCTCATCTCCCTCATCCCTCGTCGCCGGCCGGCCAGCTCCCTCATCGCCGGCCTGTTCCGCCGATCTGTTCCGCTGGCCAGTTCCGCCTTCCATTCAACACCTCACTCACTCAACACCGCTTCCACCTCACTCACTCAACAGCTCGCCGGCCAGCTCCCTCTCTCTAGCTCGCCGATCTGTTCCGCCGGCCAGCTCCCTCATCCCTCATCGCCGGCCAGCTCTCTTTGCTGTGATTGAGTTATTTTTATTTTTATTTTTATGTATTTTCATATGGGTTTGGTGGCTGTGGTGGTGGTGGTGGTTGATTTTGACTATGGTAGTGGTGGTGGATGATTTTGATAGTGGGTTTGTAGATTTTGGTTGTGGTGGTGGTGGTTGTGGTGGTGGATGATTTTGGCTTTGGCAGTAGCTTGTTCTTGGTTTTGTTTTTGTTTTTGTTTTTTTTTTGTTTTTTTTTTTGTGTTGTGGTTGCTAAAGTAGAGTGGTGGATGTGGCCGGTGGCCGGTGGCCGGTGGTGGTGGTGATTGTGGTTGTGGTTGATGGTAGAGTCGGTTGCGGTGGGTGCTGCATATGTATTTTCAGTCGGTAGGATATATTTTTTTTTGTAAAAAATATATTATTTTATTGTGATGTTTATATTATTTTATTATGTTGAAAGCTAAAATAGATTCACTGCTGTAGCATGTGTGTAAGTATAATAGATAAAGTAACTTTTGGTGGAGCTAAAAAGCTAAATTTTTAGCTCCACTACTGTGGATGCTCTAAAGTTGCATTCATGTTTATCTCGGCCCGCGTGATTATTTTTCCCCATATTTTCTTTCAGTTGGAATGATAAAATTTTTGTTTGTCATTTTCTGGTAGATTGCAGTGGCTTCGATTGGTAATTGTTTAGTGGGAAATTTTGATTTTTAATCAGAATATAATTCCGAATTTAATCTGCGAGTTATTGGATTCTGATAATTTATTGGGATAAAAATTCACTTCTTCACTCTTATTGTGAAGATACTCCTCCTTCGATATGATTAAATGAATTATGGGATATTTTGGCCTGGATGCCTGTCAATTATTTTTTTAGAATAAACTATATATTTGGTTTATATTCCTTACACCGTATTTCAATTTACTCTTTAATATTTCAGTTGTGTCAATTTGATTCTTAATTTTTTTTGTGTTAGGTTAATTTAGTCCTCGCTATTATCTTTTGGATGAAAATTATTGAAGTGGTAAACGGTCAAAATAAAAATTTTGTATATTGCTAACTTGGCTGCCACCTAGTATAACATGTTAAAATAATCTTAAATAAAAAAAATAAAAAATAAAAATAAATGTTAAGTGAGTAATTTTTGGGATCAAAATTCCTAACCCATAATTACTTCACATTTTTTCTTTTTTTAAGCCCAAATCAAATATTTTTGTTTGATAAGAAAGCTTCCAGATTTCATTAAACAACGGTAAACCTAAATTAAATCCAAAATCCTTGCCTCCCTAAAATCCGAAATCCCTAACAGTGAGGACGACAGCAACTTTTCCCTTGCAGCAGTTCCTTGTCCTTCCAGCAACGCCTTCTCTATTCCAGCGACACTAGGCCTTCTCCTTGCCGATTTGTTTTCCAACAACACCAGGCCTTCTTCCTTGTACTTAAAAAGTGCAGCACCCGCACTCCAAGCTAAAAAAAAAAAAAAGCGTGTCTCTCCTGCACAGAATACCCAAAAGATGAAAAATTGATCATGAGTATGAAATTAAAGAAGAACCCATGTGTTTTAAAAAACCATAAATAACAAAAAGAATGAAAGAAAGATAGATAAAATTTTTGATGTACATAGCATACTTGTATATGTAGATGTGTTCTCCAAGCAAAGAACTTTTGGTTTCAGAGAAAGCATTAGACAAGTGGGTGGGTAGTCACCAAAGAGCAAAAGGTTGAAGGGATGCCGGTGGTGAAAACTGGGTGGAGATGTTATGGTGTTCTAATTTAGTTTTAAGTATTTTTAAAATCTTAATGAATACTTTAAATCTGACTTGTTATTATTTTATGTGTATTTTAGTATTTTTAAAAAGTTAATGTGTATCGTGCCATATCATCAGTTTGTAAAATAGTTTGTGCCTATAGGCATGTCAGCAGTTTTCATCTAAAAGATAACGGCAAGGACTAAATCGACACAATACTAAAAAGTTAGGGACCAAATTGACACAATTGAAATGTTAAGGACTAAATTCAAATACAGTGTAAATGATAGGAACCAAATATGTAATTGATCCTATTTTTAATTATTCTACAATGTTTACATTTGTAATTTGATTTTCATTTGGGGGATCTATACGGGTTATTTCGTGTTTGTGACGTTAAAGTATATATCAAAATGATATATTTGCAAGTCTCTAGAAATTTTGTCCATTGCAGTGAAAGGATTGCACCTCATGAGAAGTTTGTTGATAGAAAATTCGCAGAAAATGTATATGATCAATTAGTCTGTTTAGAAGACAGAAAATAGACACTCCAAAATAAGGCAATTGAAACCAGCCTCTTGGTGTGGGTTATGTTTGGTCTTATCTTTATATTTTGGATGAAAAGGTGTACAGAAAAAGAAGGGAACTAGTAGAGAAGGATCTATTAGTTTAGCTTCCTTCCTCTTTTCATTTCTTATTTTTCATTTCCAGTAGTCCAATTAAAGGGTTTTAAGTTTTGTATCATGCAATGGATGTACTGTTTCTTGAGTTGGCATGGATGATTCACGTTTCTTCAAATTTTGATGTTTCCCTTTTGTATAAATTAGTTTCATTTCAAATATGAAAATTTGTCTTCTATAGGTTCGTTTTATTTATTTTGGTTTGGGGAGTGTGGTGTTTTTCTTCAAACTGTCTGTAGTTTCTCCTCCATCTATCTAGTTGTTTTTTAAAGTTATGATGATTTAGGTTTAGGAACAATAACTACGTAAATTTGAGCTCAAATTTCCAATGCCATTTGAGTTTATTTATCAGTTAAGATGTTTTTACATTGCATTTCTCAAGTGTTGTTGAAGTGTTCTCATTTCTAAGCCTTGTGTTGGCAGTTATTCCTTAATTAGGTTCCATATTATATACTAATATTTTGCAATTCCTGCTGTTATGATCAATCTTGACTCTCTGTATTTTTAACTCATCCATTTTGTAGCCTTTTTCAATCTTGCAGCCTATTTGTATTTTTGTAACTTCCATTTTCTTTGTATTCAGCCTGTTATGTAGCTTTTGTTATTGTTATTGCTGTTTTATTTAGCCTACTCTCTGTAGGGCATATTTTTGTTTATATTTACTATTTCCTGTCTACTGATATCAGCCCAACCTTTTGTCTATTAGCTATCTTATTGACTGACAGATTTTCTATTGTAATCTGTATTCTTGTTGTTCTGCTTGATATTTTAGCAGTTACTGACCATTATATTACCTTGTTTCCTTTGGAATGTTCAGGAGGAGGCTACTGCCATCAAGACTGCTGGAAAAGCTTGGTACCAGACTATGATCTCCGATAGTGATTACACAGAGTTTGAGGTTTTCACCAAGTGGCTTGGAGTTTCCCAGTGATTTACTATTCTGGTTTTGAATATTCTGTAGACCTCAATTTATTTGGTGTTTGTTTATCTAGAGTTTTTATAAATTTTTTTTTTTTTACAGTTTTGAGACATGATAGTTACTAGGTGGGAGGAAATGGGTGGAATAAGATATTACCTAAATATGTTTTTTTACCTCCACTTATTGCTATCCATTTCTGCCAAGGATGAAGAGCGTTTGTTTTTGCAACTGGACTCAAATATTTTAGGTTTTGCGTGCAATAGACCTAACTAATGTTGCGCTATGCAATACTACTATATTTTGTTTTATGATTCATTTTTCTCTAATTGATATTTCCTTTTTAAAAAAAAAAAAATTGCTTAGTAAAGTTGCATTCATGTTTATCTTGGCCCGCATGATTATTTTTCCCCATATTTTCTTTCAGTTGGAATGATAAAATTTTTGTTTGTCATTTTCTGGTAGATTGCAGTGGCTTCAATTGGTAATTGTTTAGTGGGAAATTTTGATTTTTAATCAGAATATAATTCCGAATTTAATCTGCGAGTTATCGGATTCTGATAAATATTGGGATAAAAGTTCACTTCGTTCACTCTTTTTGTGAAGATACTCCCCCTTGGATATGATTAAATGAATTATGGGATATTTTGGCCTAGATGCCTGTCAATTATTTTTTAGGATAAACTATATATTTGGTTCATATTCTTTACACCGTATTTCAATTTAGTCCTTAATATTTCAATTGTATCAATTTGATTCTTAAATTTTTTTTTTTGTGTTAGTTATCTTTTGGATGGAAATTATTGATGGTCAAAATAAAAATTTTGTATATTGCCAACTTGGCTGCCACCTAGTATAACATGCTAAAATAATCTTAAATAAAAAAAATAAAAAATAAAAATAAATGTTCAGTGAGTAATTTTTGGGATCAAAATTCCTAACCCATGATTACTTCAAATTTTTTCTTTTTTTAAGCCCAAATCAAATATTTTTGTTTGATAAGAAAGCTTCCAGATTTCATTAAACAACGGTAAACCTAAATTAAATCCAAAATCCTTGCCTCCCTAAAATCCGAAATCCCTAACAGTGAGGACGACAGCACCTTTTCCCTTACAGCAGTTCCTTCTCCTTCCAGCAACGTCTTCTCTATTCCAGCGACACCAGGCCTTCTCCTTGCCGATTTGTTTTCCAACAACACCAGGCCTTCTTCCTTGTACTTAAAAAGTGCAGCACCTGCACTCCAAGCTAAAAAAGAAAAAGCATGTCTCTCCTGCACATAATACCCAAAAGATGAAAAATTGATCATGAGTATAAAATTAAAGAAGAACCCATGAGTTTTAAAAAACCATAAATAACAAAAAGAATGAAAGAAAGATAGATAAAAATTTTGATGTACATAGTGTACTTGTATATGTAGATGTGTTCTCCAAGCAAAGAACTTTTGGTTTCAGAGAAAGCATTAGACAAGTGGGTGGGTAGTCACCAAAGAGCAAAAGGTTGAAGGGATGCCGGTGGTGAAAACTGAAAACTGGGTGGAGATGTTATGGTGTTCTAATTTAGTTTTAAGTATTTTTAAAATCTTAATGAATACTTTAAATCTGACTTGTTATTATTTTATGTGTATTTTAGTATTTTTAAAAAGTTAATGTGTATCATGCCATATTATCAGTTTGTAAAATAGTTTGTGCCTATAGTTACGTCAGCAGTTTTCATCCAAAAGATAACGGTAAGGACTAAATCAACACAACACTAAAAAGTTAGGGACCAAATTGACACAATTGAAATGTTAAGGACTAAATTCAAATACATTGTAAATGATAGGAACCAAATATGTAATTTATCCTATTTTTAATTATTCTACGATGTTTACATTTGTAATTTGATTTTCATTTGGGGGATCTATACGGGTTATTTTGTGTTTGTGACGTTAAAGTATATATCAAAATGATATATTTGCAAGTCTCTAGAAATTTTGTCCATTGCAGTGAAAGGATTGCACCTCATGAGAAGTTTGTTGATAGAAAATTCGCAGAAAATGTATATGATCAATTAGTCTGTTTAGAAGACAGAAAATAGACACTCCAAAATAAGGCAATTGAAACCAGCCTCTTGGTGTGGGTTATGTTTGGTCTTATCTTTATATTTTGGATGAAAAGGTGTAGAGAAAAAGAACGGAACTAGTAGAGAAGGATCTATTAGTTTAGCTTCCTTCCTCTTTTCATTTCTTATTTTTCATTTCCTCTAAAATTTGTGTTTCAGTAGTTATGTGTTTTTTTTTTTAGTGTTTGTGACGTTAAAGTATATATCAAAATGATATATTTGCAAGTCTCTAGAAATTTTGTCCATTGCAGTGAAAGGATTGCACCTCATGAGAAGTTTGTTGATAGAAAATTCGCAGAAAATGTATATGATCAATTAGTCTGTTTAGAAGACAGAAAATAGACACTCCAAAATAAGGCAATTGAAACCAGCCTCTTGGTGTGGGTTATGTTTGGTCTTATCTTTATATTTTGGATGAAAAGGTGTACAGAAAAAGAAGGGAACTAGTAGAGAAGGATCTATTAGTTTAGCTTCCTTCCTCTTTTCATTTCTTATTTTTCATTTCCTCTAAAATTTGTGCTTCAGTAGTTAGGTGTTTTTGTTTTTAACAAAATGACTGCCTAGATAATTGAGTTTTAAGGCAAGAAATTGCAATTAGGAAAAATGTGAAAATACCTACTGAACTTTGGATCAAAATCAAACCTCTGAACTATCCTATTGTACTTGAATTTTAAAATTTCAACTTTTTTCTGGTTTTGTTGGACGATATTTTATGCCATTCATGTGATCCAAAGTGGATCACAAGTCAAACCCATACAGACAACCGTCTCAAATCACCCCAAGCCACTGGGACCCAAATCCATTCAAACAAAACCCATTCAACTTCAATTCATGCTGCCACTAGATTACCAAATTTCTAAATAAATAAAAAAAGCATCGTCACAGGCAAACATTCTCATCACTTTGGAAACATGCCACGGCCCACGACGATATTAGAAAAATGAAGTTGTCTGGAAACTAGTGGTGGTGGACCTAGTCCTAGTGGTTATGAAGCGAGAACGTAGAGATGGGTCATGTTTTGGAGCTATGCCAATGTCGATCGGTGCTCCTGAAGAAATAAAGAAGGAAGCCAACTTTGTTGCCCACAATATTGCTAGATGGGCTCTAATGTGAGAAAGGTCGTATCTCCTCCATTCATGATTTTTGCCTAAACTATAAGAGATAGATGGTTCTAGTTCCTCTAATCTCATTTTTTTGGTTCTTTGTCATTTTTTTTTTTAATAATAAGTATTATTTAGCCACAAAAAAAAAAGGGTTGCAATGCCCGCAATGTTAACATGATGATTAATTTGGGTATTCTCATAGTTCAAGGGTTTCTAATTTCAAATTAAAAGTACAACGAGTTAGTTTGATTATGAACCAAATTTCATAGTTAGTTTCACATTTGTCCTTTAAGAAAGATGAACATCTTTATCCTTTATCTTGATAATGATCTAAATAATAATTTTTACTTTTGGTTGATGACTTATGTTCAATTATACACGAATCATCGGTTTTTTTTTCCAAAAGAATAAAACAAACCTATGGATATTAGTTATTCATAGAATAGAATAAATTGGGTGTTCAAGTGATAGCTCAATGGTAATGACATTTTTTGTAATGTCCTATGTTTTACACCCCTACTATCTACTTCAACGGTAATGGTAATAGCACATATTTATATATATATATATATATATATATTTCATTGGTTACAATGAAAAGGGGGAATTTGAGCTTAGGTTCTAAAATTGGAAGAATAAAAAATACCACTAACCTGCAAAAAATAACTCTCAACATAATCGAAATACATCTTAATAGTAACACCCAGCCAAATACTCTACTCCAGAAATGCTAGAAAAAAACAAGAGAAACCTTGAACATGAGCCACAAGATTTACGAGTAATAATGCCAAGGAGAAACATTACTGGATTATAAACTATATATATTCAACATTAGAGACAATAATTCATAACAGACTGGTGGAAATCTAGTTGATTGATGAGAGGAATTTTTATTTGATTGTTAAAGCTACTTTCCCATCAAATTCTACACAAAATTTTCTCAAACATTATTAAAGATTTTTTTGTTGTGATGGTTGAATAATAGATTTAGGATTCATCAGAAGCGAATGCCATATGTTGAAACTCTCTTAACAAAAAAAATTATATACAACAGTGACATTAAGAGTCTGCTTGGTTGGAATGATGGAAAAGTGAGATGATAGAAAATAGAGGGAGGATGGAAAAGTAAGAGGATAGAAAAGTTTTTAGTTTTCCTCATTTGTGTTTAGTTGAGAAGGTGGAAAAGTAGAAGGATGAAAAACTTTTTGGTTTGGTTGAAAATAAAGTTTGTATAAATTTACCATCATGTCCCTCTTAAATAAAACAAAAAGTAATACATTATACTTTTTTTTAAAAAAATTTGTATAGATGAAAGTGGACATTTTAAAAAATAGCATAAGAAATCATCTAAAAGTGTTTTCTTAAAAAAATAATTAAAAAAATTAAGAAAAAAAAAGGAGAAGAAGAAGAACCCACCATCTAACAAAACCAAAGAAAAAAAAAAAAAAACCAACGTTACAAAAGAAAAGAAAAAAAAAAAAAAAAAAAAAAAGAAGCAAGAAACGTTAAAAGAAGTGGGGGCAGTTTTGTCCAAATATATTTCCCACTCAAGTTTTCTCTCCCCCTTCCCCTCTCAACCAAACAGTGAAAAATACCATTTTTCACTATTTTTTCTCTCCCTATTTTTCATTTTTCCTATTTTCACTTCAACCAAATATATCATAAATTTCACTTCGGAACAAATAATTTAACTTGGTTTTGGTTTGGAAAGGCTACTGGACAATGTAGTAAAACAGATGGGTTCAGCCCAAATTTCACTGTTCAGAGTTGTTCTTGGATTCGGTTAGTTGGTCCAGCCCATTCACATGAACTGGGCAACGTTGCCATCATCACCAAATGATTATTATTACTATAGATGGCAAGAGTTACTGAGTAAGACTACATATACGATATTTTCACAATAATTTTATAATAAATTAATACTCGATAAAAAAGTAATATTAATAGTAATTTAAATTATAATCAATAATAATTTGTTACTTAAAATTTATTATAAAATTATTATAAAAATATCGTGTACCGAACATTACTTAGAGTAACGTGATTTATGCATGAAAAATGTCAAAACGATACTTGAAGTGTGTGGAAAGTATCGAAGGAACAAGAGGGAGTAGCTCAGGTTCATGCCAGATTCTCTCCTCCAACGAGAGACGGACAACAAATGATCAAAATCATTATAGTAATAAGATACATGTGTAACGTAAATTTATGAAATTTAGGATCCGACCTAACCTATATTGGACACATTCTTTAATGTCAATTAATTTCAACATTTATTAATTTTGTGTATGGTTTATAAACGAGCACCATTGTATTAAACTATTGTTCAGTGACTTAGTAATATGTGGCCAATACCAACAACTTGATTTTAGTTTAATCTTCCTTCATGCTTAAGAGTAGTTTTGCTTTAGCTGTGTCATACCCACAAGTTGGGATAGTGGTTTTTCGAAATTTGTCAAACTTTACCTATTGTTGTTCCCAACTTGTGGATATGAATTCCACTTGGTCGATTGTTTGGTGTATGATTTATAAACCAGCACCATTGTATTGAAAATTTTCCATTCCCATTTTTTAACTTTTTCTCACTTATTTTATTCAATGTTTGAGATTGAAAGTTTTTTTTCAACTTTCAACCTCAACCATTGAGAGCAATTGCATCGGGTGCAATACCTGATCTCAATCCGGCTGTTAATGAGAGTGATTGGGCTAATATGATTGATTAGCCTCGTTAATATTTGGTTCAATAGTAACTTACATCACGACATCGTGCTTCTTTGATTTTGGATTGTAGGACACTCATTAACCAAATTTCTCAAATAAGGACGAAGCATTGTTTCCTTGAAGTAAACAAATGTGGGGCCACCTTGGCTAGAAAAGGCTCAAATTCAAGCCAAGATTTTATATTTTTTGATAATCTGTCTATGGACTTATGTATACTGTTATTTTATGATAACTCCAGTCTATATTATAAGAGGTTGCCGCCTCTACACACTAACTTTGTTTAGTTTATGTTAATGCAATTCGATTTCTACCAAAAACAAAAAAAATTCTGGACAAACTTATCTGGAACTTACTAATCAGTAGCAATTTAAAAATAATTACACAATTGCAGGTTGGGATGTACCAATAAGTCAACATATATGACCGACCCAATGTGAGACAACCTAAAATTAAAAAAGGAGGGGAATGGTCAAAGCCGTCCTAAATCCTAAGTTGATCATATCTTCCAGATCTTAATGATTTTGTCAAGAGAATATTGTATGTCTTTAAAAATCCTTTTTGTTTGTCGAATGTATTAGTACATGTGAAGAGGGACATTAAAAAAGATATCCCATGACTTGTTCTAGATGGACCTACTTTTGTAATAAATGGCCAATCCCATGTTTGATTTACCATGGTTGCCAATAGATTATAAAGTCCATGCATCTTTCATTATTTTTGTCATATCTTCAAGATTTCAAAATTATTATTCTTAATTTAAATTCATATAAAACATATAAAATTGAAGTGTGATTTATTAAATAAAGTAAATGGTGCGTCAAAAAAGTTATTAAAATTGTATCTATTTATTTTATAATTTTGACAATATCGAGGAATCTTTCTTAATATAATATATAACAGTGAAAAAGCAAATGTCAAGGAAAGAATAAAATATTTTCCTAACCTAATTTTTTTAAAAAATAAAAAATTCTAATTTGATCATGCAACAACAAATTATTATATGTTGGCCCTCCAATGAAAATAAATAAATAAATAAATCAAATAAAGGAACACCTACTCCCTAAGGGATCAATACTAGAAAAGTATAGATGGTTTTTTTTATTTTATTTTTTGCTGAATAGAAAAGTATAGATAGTTGGGGCGTGGAACGTGCTTTCTTGCATGTGAAATCAACCAAAACCTTACCTTAACCGGTTAACCCCAAAAGGACTTCAATAACATCAATTACTAAAGCATCTAGAGTGAACCAGTAGCGAAAGTGTTCAAATTCAATTCATCCACCCCAACTAAACCACATGGAAGTAAGTTTTTGGTATTAGGCTGACCATATTAAAACTTAGTTCACTAATAATTAATAAAGAAGGATAAGTAACACAAACTAAATTCATGTTAAAAAAAAAAATCATTCAACTATTTAACCCTATTAGTCTATAAATGGTAGAAATTTAAGACAACTAAACCCTAACTTCATCATAACAATTTTTTAAAAAGTAAGGAAAAATACCCAAAATGGAAAAAAAAAAAAAAAAAATCGTTGTTCAATGTTGCACATGCATAAGAAAAAGATATTTCAATAGCAAAGAAACTAACATAGTAAAGATACTCTTTTTTCTTTTTTTTTGGCAGAAACTAGTAAAGATATATTACATCAATCAACATTTGACTTCAAAACTTGCTAACATCCAATGGACTAGATTTATTTATTTATTTATTTTAAATGCCAGCATTTAACAAGCCCAGGTTCTGGTATTAAAACCCTAATACCCATTTATCTCAATCTCAAATTTCACATCCCAAGTCCTAATATCGTCATTGAAACCCTCTAGCATTATCAAAATCCATCATCATCAACCACCAATTGATTCAACAAACAGGAGTTTCGCGATGATGTCAATAAAAACTGGATGAGAAAAAGATGATTTCATTGCCTAGATGATAATAAAGACTGACTGATGGAGGAATGAAGTTCTGACGGTTGAAGAGAGTGAGGATGTAGTTTCATCGGTGATGATAGAGAGAAAGTATTAATTATGAAATGGGAAGTAAGAGTTGAGTTACAATTTAAGGTGTCATTGGACAAATGATGGATGAGATAAGAAGTGAGAAAGTATAATTGTTAGAGAATTATAGCTACTCAATTAATGTAGTGTTAAGGCAAAAAAGTGAGTGGAAAAGAGAAGTGAGAAAGTAAATTTGTTATAGAGTTAAGCTAGTCAATTAGTGCAGCGTGTGGGGGGGTTGTGTTGGGGATATTCATTGGGTCATGTTGGATTAGCCAGATTGAGAAACATAAACCAAACCTTATTCGAGGTTTGAAATTTTTTCAGAACCCAATTCACACCCACTAACTCAATGCATTGGGTTGGGTTGGTTTAGTCAAGTTGGTCTTCAATGC
This sequence comes from Quercus suber, assembly GCF_002906115.3. Lineage (NCBI taxonomy): Eukaryota > Viridiplantae > Streptophyta > Magnoliopsida > Fagales > Fagaceae > Quercus > Quercus suber. Next base: position 326,529 of record NW_027069846.1, read on the forward strand.
ACAGTCCTAGGTAGATGAAAGGGAAGTCAATTCCTCCTATGAAAATATCAGTCTTGAATTCATCCTACGAAAAAATGAGTGGTTTTGAGAGGAAAAGAACAACACCCATAAAATAAATTGATGATGACAAGTGTGGCTTGAGAATCAGATGGATGTTTTCTTAAAAGCAAATATCATTGCACTTTTCAGCTAACGTTGTTAGATGATGTGAAAGTCGAACCTCAGACTTATACTTTCAACTATATACGCTTAACAACCCCACATTATTGAATTAGTAAGTGCTAGTAGAAGATTCCAAAGTCCAGTCTATTCTCTCCATCCCATTCCTTGAAAACTTGTAGCCCTAAATAATGCAACAATGCAAAATCAGCCAATAATGTAAAGATCCCAAAATCAAATCTAGATCACTTTTTAAAAAACAATAATTATAATAATATTCAACGTAAAAGGGAAGGTGAGTTTGAACATTCAACAAAAGCACATTCATTTGTTTTTTTCAGAAGAAAAGCATATTCATATAAGCGTGTGTTTTTTAGTAAATACCATAGATAGTATACTCCATTTGTCCCACCAAGCTAAGCAACTAATTGAACAATATATACATTTTTTTCCTATCCAAAAACATTTTTTTTTATCTTTTAAAGTATATTTTTGATGAAATGAACCATATACAACCAACCCGTACATTTACAAACACAATGATTTAAAAACAGAAAGGAATATTTCTTCTCCTATGTCGGCCACCACCTCCAATTGAATTTGAACCTCAAGACTGTCCATGTTGCGTCTACTCAACTCATAGAGGCACCAAACTATGCCAAAAGCAATATTGGTCAAGTGGGCATAGCTAATCGTAAAATCAAAACGAATTTACATAAACAGGGACAAAATCATGTTGCCCTCTAAAATAAAAAAGAATAATGCTATCGTCACAAACAGTTTATAAAAAAATATTGATAAAATAGTTTGCGGTTTTATCTGATAAATGGGCATCTGAATTTCAGGATCACATTGTGAACAAAAATTGGGCATTCGTTTTCTGTGTTGAAATTGAATGGCAGGGTCAAAAAATTAATAATGACAAAAAAAAGAGACGTGAATCGCAAGCAGTACCGTTTTCATCGTAAAAGCATGAACAAACGTAACGGATCATAGTACATGCCGTTTGTTGTTACTTGTTCGGCGGATATTCAAATCGCTGTTGCAAATGTTGTTATCCAACCATTTTTTTCAACCGCCAAGGACAAGTCGGCACTCTTAGTTGAAAGGAAAAAAAACAAGGACAATTTCCGTATTATATTATAATTTATAGCCTCCTTCTTTTGCAACTACCTGCATTTCAACGCACATGAAAAATGAAAATACACATTGCTATCAGTCCTGGCTTTTCTATTATGGCTGCTGCTAATGGTAGAAATTATGTGGGAGACATAAGTTATGCCCAATCATCTTTATTACCTCTACATTGTTGAGATTTTTGTTTTGTTAACAGATATATTAATTATTTGGCTCACAACCTTACTTGTTAAACAGCTCATCACAAATGAGATTGGCCTTTAAATATCTTTTCTCTGTCAACCTGAATTTTCTTCTCTGGTTATATGGATGAGTTTGGGCCCTCCCTCTCTTTTATCTTAATATTGGATTTTTATTTACCCAAAAAAAAAAAAAAAAGCACTTCAACAAGGGTATTTTTCAATATATTTTCTTACTTTCTTTATTTTTTATTTACAAATTGAGGAACATTAATGAATAATGTTAGTGAAACTCTTTCTTTCCCTATCTTCCCACTTTTTTCTTTATAAGAGTATTGTCAATGGGTCATGGGCCTCATGGCAGTCATGCAAAACTCAAAAAAAAGAAAAAAAAAAAGAAAAAAAGAAAAAGAAAAAAAGAAGCAAAATGGATAACACTATTCACAAATATACACAACAAACCACCCAAATCCATAAATGCAAAAACAATGGTATGTATATTTGCATAATATTGTAGCACCATGCAAATGTTAAAACTTAAAACTTCTTTTTTCATTTCTCTCTCTCTCTCCCCTTTATATTTGTTATTCTTAGTGTTGGTAGAAAATATTTTATTTTAATGTGATGGAATGCAAAATAAAAAATGGAATGTATGATGTGTTTATAAAAGTGGTTATATAAGATAAATAAAGTAGTTTTTTTTTTTTTTTTGGTGATGCAAAATGAGTTTTATTATTATTATTATTATTATTTTGCAATTCTAGATGGGGATGCAATAACATCTGACGATTTTTTTTTTTTTTTGTGTGGTTGATGATGTGTACAAATGTTGTATGCTGGGAACCAAAACATGGCCCCAAGGTGCAAAATTTATTTATTTTCCACCTTAATTGCATGTCTCTGTTAGAGATATATATTAAACATATATTAGCCCAATATAATAGGCCCAAGCCCAGTCCTACTTGTACTAGTAGTCTAGGGTTTAGTCGCCTATATATACTCATGTTAGGGTTCATTATAACATAGGTTATTGTACTACACTCCTACACAATAAAGATGTAGCCCTTAAGGGATTCCTCCGTGGATGTAGGCCGTCAAGGCTGAACCACGTAACCCTTGTGTTCTTGATGTTCCTATTCTATGCTTTCCTCTTCCGCATCCACTCTAGCATACACAATATGGTATAACACATTGTGTTTGATAATATTCTCCATTTAACATGGTATCAGAGCTAATATTCAACATGGTATCAGAGCATAACTCCGTTCTTGGCATCAAACAAAATCTCTAGCAAGCAAAGAAGATTTTAATGTGCACATCACCATCAGAAGTCACACATGCTTCTCTGCTGAATCTAGACTCCATGGCATCTTGCAGCCACCATGGCTCAGTGCTGTGTCCAAGATCCACAAACTCAAGCAAAGCCGTGACTCAACTTCTCAAATCTGTGCAAATCCAAGCCTCGCCTGATGAAACCACAATGAAGAACGTGCCAATTGACCAATTTCGGAGTTTCAAATGAAGAAACGGAGTCCAAAATCGGAATCTACGCGAAAAACTGAGCAACACCACAGACGTGATCCACGACCTCCCGCGACCAAAACCCAGGAACACGGCCTCCAACGGCGTCCTCACGCGCCTCCACGCGCCGCCAACAGCTCCGGTAAACCTCCCACGCGCCGCCTCAGATTCCCACTTCAAGATCGTCTTCTTGGTACACGCGCCACCCCTACGGCCTCCTCGTCGACCGATCTAAAGAACCTGAAATTTTGGCAGCCATCTGACCCTGCACGCGCCCTCACGCGCCTCTAGGATTTCGGGCTTCTCCTCCACGCGCCGGTGAACATCACACGCTCCTGCCACGCGCCGGAAACTGATGTTGATGTCATATGACGTCAGCAAATGCCACGTCAGCTTGATCCACGTCAGCCCTAATTACGTCATCAGCCACGCAGCTCGCCACGTCAGCAGTGTTGCCTCGTCAGTCCACGTCACCTTGCTGACTGTTGACCCGGACCGACCCGACCCGGACCACCCGGATCTGACCAATGAGCTCTGACCGTTGACTTTGACTTTCTTTGACTTTGACTTTTTTGCGTTGACCTTTGACCAAAAGTCAAAATTTCCGAAAGGGCCTATCTTGCTCAGTTTTTCGCGTAGATTTCGATTTTGGACTCCGTTTCTTCATTTGAAGCTCCAAAATTGGTCAATTGGCACATTTTTCATTGTGGTTTCTTCAAAGGCATTCTTCAAGGCATCTCCAAGTGATCTTCTCATGCTTATCCAACCTCAAGCCTTCATCGAGCTTTCGCCTTGAGTTTGAGGGAGGGTGTTAGAGATATATATTAAACATATATTAGCCCAATGTAATAGGCCCAAGCCCAGTCCTACTTGTACTAGTAGTCTAGGGTTTAGTCGCCTATATATACTCATGTTAGGGTTCATTATAACATAGGTTATTGTACTACACTCCTACACAATAAAGATGTAGCCCTTAAGGGATTCCTCCGTGGATGTAGGCCGTCAAGGCTGAACCACGTAACCCTCGTGTTCTTGATGTTCCTATTCTATGCTTCCTCTTCCGCATCCACTCTAGCATACACAACATGGTATAACACATTGTGTTTGATAATATTCTCCATTTAACATGGTATCAGAGCTAATATTCAACAGTCTCAAAAAAATAATTAATAAGATTGGGGCATTCCCATCCGATAATTTAAAAATAAAAAATAAAAGAAATAAAGAAGGTGTTTCGAGCATTCCCACGTATTTTAGCAGATTCTATTTATTTTTCATTCCCACTCCATTTTAGCTTTCTAGATATAAAGGTGTTTTGAGCATTTTTGTGAACAATTGGAACTATCTTACATTTTGGCACCAAATATGGGCATGCTTTGTTTCAGGTAGCATCTCTTTTAAAAAATGTGGGGGGCTCACCAAATGTCAAAGGGGGTGACCGGATGACCAATGAGATAACACCCCTCAATAAGTGTACTTCTTGTCTTACAAACAAGGTAATTACCGTTCCCCCCACCCCCCAAAAAAAGAGTAATTACCAAAAGTCGATTTTAATTGTTAGCTCAAGTAGTAAAAAAAAAAAAAAAACTTTTGTTGTCAAATAATAAATTTGTAATTCAAACATTACATATATTAAAAACTAATTAGTGTTTTAACTTGGTAATAAATGTTAGTATTATAGAGTGAACATCATCAGTTCAAATTCTACCATATCTATAAACTAAAAAATAAAATAAAAAAGTAATTACCAAACAAAAGAAATTCTTACAGATAATTTTAATGTGTTGGCTAGGAAACTTGAATAAAAGGCCTCATTGATCATATGCAATCTATAAATGATGCAAGACATTATCTTTTCTTTTAAATTGAATCGAAATAATCAATAGTTAAACAATGATACGTAATTCATTTACCGAATAATTGTCTAACTTTTCTTTTTTTCTCATGCATCTTATTCCTCTCTGCTCATTGTGGATGTTTTATAATGAAACAATATATCTTCCATTTAAAAGGAAAGCATATCGCATTTAATCGGTAAAAAGTGAAGAGATCTAAAGAGGAGAATAATTTACTATCTATTAATTATGCTTATTATTATATTTAGTTATTATTACCATAACCATTTAATAGAAACAACTGTCATTAAATATTCTAGTCGATTATGGTTACTACTATTTACTATAGCCATTTAATTGAACAAACTTTCATTAATATTCTAACCTTGTAATTCAAGTAGGCGTGACCCCCCTCAAAAAAAAGAAGAAGAGAGAGACTTGCTTTTTTCATTAAATAAATAAATAAAAAGTGACCATAGGTGTTGCACGTTGTGACATGTAAACTGTAAGAATATAATGCAATACGGATTAAAAAAATTAAAAGCAGTAGAAACCAAAACACAAAGAGCTGGTACATTTATCCTTTTTTGTTTTTTTTTTTTTTTGATAACCTTGTACATTTATCCCGTACTATCATGAGTTACACGATTTATTCTCAAAGTACGTTTTTTTTTTTTTAAACAAATTTTTTTATTGTTAAGGGACCAAGGAGTACTATCATGAGTCACACGATTTTTATTCTCAAAGTACATTTCTTTTTGGAAAGGTATCCTCAAACTTAATTTTAGTAATCTTTCACCGACGTTTATATCTTTACAGCGTTAGCTTTGGAATTAGTTACTATTTTACTAATCAAGAGTCAAGACATTAAAAGAGGGCTTTGTCTGGATATGGATATTTAAATGTATATATTTACATTGTTATGTGTAAATCATTTTTTAATACTTCTTTATTCATGTACATAAAGAGAGAGATGATTTGAGAGAATAATAAAAATTTGATAAATAAATAAATTTTGAAATGAAAGTGAATGTTTTTAAAATAATTGTGTAAAATAAAAATAAAGAAAGTAAATTTTATACTAAAATAGACAGTAATTATTGTTAAAAGCTTATTTGAATGCTTTAATATAGTTTTTGCCTTCAATTTACAAATGTTCATTTCTGATTTTTTTTTTTTTACTAAATAAAATTTGCATACTCCCACTTCTCTACATTTTCTCATTTTGCATTAAACACTAAATTCTAATAATTGAATTAAAAACACTAATTCCTCACTTAATACTCATTAATCACATAAAATTTTCTCTCCTTTTTTTATTTATCATTTATTGATCTTTTTTTTTTTTTTTTTAATTTGGAGTTAAAAGATAGAATGATCTTCTTTTTTTTTCCTTTTTTCTTTTTTGAGAATCGAATGATCTAATTTTTTAATGGTGTGGCATTATGAAATTTTTTTTACCTAGGTGGCAACTTTTATTATTATGTGGTCCATAACCCCAAACAATATGGTACTATTTGACAGACTTTCATGGTGAACACATTACATGCGACATGGACATTCAACAAACCCCTGTTCACCCCTACCCCTATACAGGTACAACTGTACCTATACATTTATTTACAAACAAATACCAAAGAATTATTAACTATTAGAGCATTAACATTGGGGAATGCTAATGCCAAATTTAAGGGAAATTTGAAATTTTAAGTCCCAAAACCATCTGTATTGGGGAATGCTAAACAGTAGTATTGCAAATTTTTTTGCAATACTGCTACAGTGCAATTCTAAACATAGAATTGCACTGTAGCAAGTATTGTAAAAAAATAATAATATTTTATTTGGAAGAAAGCTGAAAATGAGAGAGAGGAGAGAGATGGGAGAGAAGATATAATTTTGAGATATATTATTTTATTATGTAGATATATTATTTTAATGAATAAAAGAGGAAAATAGAAGTTTGGGATGTGGAGGTATTGTAAAATGGTATGGTATAATGATAAAGTGGCTTTTTAGAATTGTAAAATAGAATAGCATTAAAATTTTCCAATGCTAATGCTCTTACTACTTACTTTAATTTCTTGATGACGTGGCAATGCCAAAGTGTGAATCATCACAATACCAAAAAGTAGCAGCATTAAAAAATAAATAATAAACTGTGTATTTAGTCTCTATCATTTACACCATATTTCAAATTGATCTCTAACATTTTAATTGTGTCAATTTGGTTCCTAAGAACATTCTTGTTAAACTTCATAAATGCTATAAATCCTATTTTTTAGCAGCTGAACCCCAAAACACGCGCCCCATCAAAACTGGTATATTGTAAAAAATTTACAATACTGCTATAGCGTACTCTCATTTTTTAGACCGCATTGTAGCAAGCTGCTATCTTTTTTTAATATTTTTTTCTTTCTCTCTTTTCAGACTATCACTATCACTCTCACTCTCACTCTCACTCTCTCATTCTCGTTCTCTCCCATCTCTCTTTCTTAGATTCTCTCTTTAATGGGTCTGATGGATCTCGATAACTGCAAGTGGGTATGGGTTCGACGGTGGTTGGGGTTGGTTGAGACCATGAGTTGAGTTGGTTGAGGCCGTGGGTTGAAGATTGAGGTTGCTGGGGTGGTGGGTTTTGTGGTGGGTTTTCGCTGCGGTTTGTGCCGTGGGTTTTTTGTTTTTGTTTTTGTTTTTATTTATTTTTGGTGGTTGGGGGTTGAGGTTGTGGCTGGTGGTGGTGGCTATGGTTGTGGCCGTGGTTAGAGGTGATGAGTTTGAAAAACTCAAGCCATTGAGGTTTTGAGAACAAATATTAGAGAGAGGGAGAAGCTTCTCGATTTGTGCCGTGGGTTTTTTTTTGGTGGTTGGGGGTTGAGGCTATGGTTGGTGGTGGCAGCTGTGGTTGTGGTTTATAGGTGATGAGCTTAAAAAGCTCAGGCCATGGAGGTTTTGAGAGCAAATATTAGAGGGAAGGAGAAGCTTCACAGGGTTGAGAAAGATGGAAAGACAATGGGAGAGAGAGAGAGAGAGACAAAGGGGGAGTGAGAAATAATAAAAAAAAAGAATAAAAAATAATAAAGAAAGAATATTTAAATGAAGTGTTAAGAAAATAGAAGTTTTGATGTAAGAGATATTGTAAAATGGTGTGTTATATGTTATAAATATAGGTTTTGAGATGCTAAATGCTAAATTTTTTAAAATTCTTGATGGGAATGCTCTAACCTTTCAATGCTGTATAAATTTAGTCCTTGTCGTAATTTTTTTGGATTGAAATTATTGACATGACTAATAGCCAAAATAAAAAATTATTTTATTACCACATCAACAGAAACTAATTTTTTTTTTATTTTTTTTTTTGGCTATTAGTCATATCAATAATTTCCATCCAAAAAATCACGACATAAGCTAAGGGTCTATTTGGATACCGCTTATTTCTGAAAACTGAAAATTTATTGTTGAAAATACTGTAGTAAAATAATTTTTAAACTATGAATTGCACTTGTGGGACTTAGTTTTAAAGTCACATTTGCGTTTTTTCATACTTGCTGGTCCGTGAACAGTGTGCAGGACCTAGAGCAAAAGGCAAAGCGCCTGTCGCGTTTGCTTCGCAAACTAAATTGACACAATACTAAAACGTTAGGAATCAAATTGATAAAATTGAAAGATTAATGACCAAAATGAAATATAATATAAAGGATAGAAACTAAATACGTAGTTTACCTAAAAATAAATTTTCTCAATTATTAATTAGGAAATACTAATGAGTACCCTTAGAACACTAGTTAATAGTCTATTTAAAGAAAATTTTTATGAAAAAAAAAAAAGTAATTAATATTTTGATAGTTTTTTTCGTTAGCATGATTCTTATTAATTTCATAACTTTGTTTGACAAACAAAACCAATATCATAACTCGTTAATAATAACAACATCAAAACCTAGATTGCACTTCCTCAGTTGAATTGAAATCATTTTTAAACTTTGGAAATGGAAACAAAACAATAATTTTTTAATAATCCCACGAAATTAATTAAACTATAAAGTATAGTACCAAATCTATATATTTAATGTTCGCGTATCACGCATTCACGCGTGCTACTCTCCTAAAACTACAAGTGTAGTTTAAATCTAGCTCAAAAAAAAAAAAAGTGTAGTTTAAATCAGATGCAAACAGTTGGGGATTTGAATCTTTTTATTAAATTAAAATCATTTAAAAAATAAAGAAGGAAATGAAAAAAATACACGACAGGTGTCGGTAGAATAAGCAAATCCGTAGCCGGGGACGGTGTAACAGTGTGTATAGAGAGTAGAGAGTAAAGTCAAGTCAGACTCGACTCCCACCAAGTCTGACTCAACACCTCCGTTCTCGACCCCATCATTCACTCCACTCTTTAGCTTTCATAGTAATTTTTTTTTTTAAATAATAATAATATAATCCAAAAACACAATAATTGGCCCGTCTAGCCTCCGTTTAGAAACAGTTTTTTAAAGCTAAAATTGAATATTTTTTAATTTTTTTTAATGAAAATACTGTAAATAAATTTAAAAGTTAGCTGAAATAGTATAATGAGACTTATAAATAGTATTAAAAATGTAATAGAACCTATTAATAATAACAAAAATTAGCTAGATAGTAAAAAAAACTAACTTTTTTATCCAATACAAAACACAATCCTAATATAACAATTGGCTGATTTGTGGTATGATGAGTGGTGGACACATTATGCCCATAATTTTTGTAGTAATTAAAAAAAGCATTCGAGTGGAAAGTGACAACCCGTACACACCCAAGGCATCATGGAGGGAGATAAACATGATCTGCTTGTTACCAATTATATAAAATGTAAAATAAAGTTTACACTCTCATGGGGTTTGAGATCATTTCAATCAAGTTTAAGATTTTTCAAAATTGACCAACTTGGTTTATAAGCTGCTACTCATTTTTCTCTTCTTTGTGAGTGATTATTGATGATCGACTAAGTTGGTTAATTTTGAAAAGTTTTAAATATAATCAACATTAGATCAAACCTCAAGAGAGTTAGTTGTATTTGAGAAAAGTTAACCAATGACTTAAGGACATTAATTTAAAAAATATTTTTAGAAACTTTTTAAGAGAAAAGAGAAATTGACTTTTAGACATATTTTTATATTTTCATTGAAAGTGGTATCAGAATTTTCTTAATATAATTCGTTAACAAATGCCTAAAAGAATTGATTAACTATACTTGACCCTTTTATATATATATATATATATATATAAAACTTTTTGTCAATCACTCGTTAATGTACAAATAAACAAATCATGAAATTGAATATAAAAGTAGCGTGTATATTTTGAACAGAACTATTCGGCTCTGGGTCCATTAAATACCTAAAAAATCTATAATAAGGTCAAATGAATTTGGAACCTCCGTATTCTCGGTCCAATAAATCCACCATCACACTATCGCTATCAGAAAAGAGGTGTATGCTTTACCATAATAAACCATTAAATACAGCAATAATATAGCAAAGCAAAGAACCTTCTCCAAAAAAAAAAAGACCAACTTGGTTTATAAGCTGCTACTCATTTTTCTCTTCTTTGTGAGTGATTATTGATGATCGACTAAGTTGGTTAATTTTGAAAAGTTTTAAATATAATCAACATTAGATCAAACCTCAAGAGAGTTAGTTGTATTTGAGAAAAGTTAACCAATGACTTAAGGACATTAATTTAAAAAATATTTTTAGAAACTTTTTAAGAGAAAAGAGAAATTGACTTTTAGACATATTTTTATATTTTCATTGAAAGTGGTATCAGAATTTTCTTAATATAATTCGTTAACAAATGCCTAAAAGAATTGATTAACTATACTTGACCCTTTTATATATATATATATATATATATAAAACTTTTTGTCAATCACTCGTTAATGTACAAATAAACAAATCATGAAATTGAATATAAAAGTAGCGTGTATATTTTGAACAGAACTATTCGGCTCTGGGTCCATTAAATACCTAAAAAATCTATAATAAGGTCAAATGAATTTGGAACCTCCGTATTCTCGGTCCAATAAATCCACCATCACACTATCGCTATCAGAAAAGAGGTGTATGCTTTACCATAATAAACCATTAAATACAGCAATAATATAGCAAAGCAAAGAACCTTCTCCAAAAAAAAAAACTCCTCGTATAAACAAAAACCAAAAATAGATAAAACTGAGAAAAACAGAAAAAAGAAAAAAAGAAAAAAGAAAAAAAAAAGGTGCGGTGGCGTAAAAGCACGCGCCAAAAAGAGACTCAAAGTGATACCTCCACCACTTCACCCTCAATTCTCCTCTTTGTACTTTGTTCCTTCTTCAAGCACCACACCAACACCAACAACAACAACAACTTCACAAAAAACACAACCCCTCTCTCTCTCTCTCTCTAAAAACAGATTTTTCTCTCTCTCTCTCTCTCTTTCTCTCTCTATCTGCATGAAAATAAAAATCACACTGCCGGCCATGATTCCAATTCATCGGCCACTCTTTCCTATAAAACCAGAATAGTCTCTGTTAATTTTTTTTCAGTGGTGTATAACAGAAAAAAACTTCGTCGTTTTGAACATTATTGTTTTTGTAGTTGAATTTGAGCGAGTATGGAGAAAATGCTGGATCTTAATCTTAGTGTAGCGTCGCAGAATTCAGGAAAAGTTTCAGGAAGTAGTCGAATGGAGAGTTCTGGAACTGGAAGTTTTAACTCCTCTTCCGTAGTCAACACCGGCGCCGGAGGAGGAGCCGGTGGCTGTGCCGCCGCCGGCGACGATGACTCTACTTCTAACTACGACGCCGCTTTTGGTTACAGCTTCAGCATTCTGAGGAAGGACAAAGAGCTCGATGTCGATCATGGAGCAGGAGGAGGAGGAGAAGAAGAAGAGGACGAGGACGACAGCGGTGTTCGCAACGACCGGACGATACAGTTGTTTCCGGTGGCCGGAGACGGAGCACTCTCTCTCTCTCTAAAAACAGATTTCTCTCTCTCTCTCTCTCTCTCTCTCTCTCTCTCTATCTGCATGAAAATAAAAATCACACTGCCGGCCATGATTCCAATTCATCGGCCACTCTTTCCTATAAAACCAGAATAGTCTCTGTTAATTTTTTTTCAGTGGTGTATAACAGAAAAAAAACTTCGTCGTTTTGAACATTATTGTTTTTGTAGTTGAATTTGAGCGAGTATGGAGAAAATGCTGGATCTTAATCTGAGTGTAGCGTCGCAGAATTCAGGAAAGCTTTCTGGAAGTAGTCGAATGGAGAGTTCTGGAACTGGAAGTTTTAACTCCTCTTCCGTAGTCAACACCGGCGCCGGAGGAGGAGCCGGTGCCTGTGCCGCCGCCGGCGACGATGACTCTACTTCTAACTACGACGCCGTTTTTGGTTACAGCTTCAGCATTCTGAGGAAGGACAAAGAGCTCGATGTCGATCATGGAGCAGGAGGAGGAGGAGAAGAAGAAGAGGACGAGGACGACAGCGGTGTTCGCAACGACCGGACGATACAGTTGTTTCCGGTGGCCGGAGACGGAGCAGTTTCCGACGTGGCGGGGTGGTTGGATCTCACTTCGACTTTCGGTGAAGCCGCGGAGCAGAGGATCGTACCTCAGCAGCAGCAGCAGCAGCAACAGAAACCTCTGGTCAAGAAGAGCCGACGTGGACCAAGGTCTCGGAGCTCACAGTATCGTGGCGTTACGTTTTATCGAAGAACTGGTCGATGGGAATCGCATATTTGGTCAGTGATTTCGTCACAAGATTTTTACAGTTTTGGCGGTTTTTTTTTCTTTGTCTGAATTTTGATGGCAATGATTTTATTTATTTATTTATTTTCCCATTTTTGTAGGGATTGTGGAAAGCAAGTTTACTTGGGTAAGGATTATTAAAAGTTGTGAAGTACTAATTTTTTTTATTTTTTATTTTTATTGTTTGTGTTTTTTGATTTAATTTGAGAGTTGGAATATGATAATTTGGGTGTTTGGTTTGGTTTTTGTAGGAGGATTTGACACTGCTCATGCTGCTGCTAGGTATATAAAAAAAATTAACTGTTTCTGATATTTATTTATTTATTAGAAAAAAAAAAAGTTTTGGATAAAATGGACTTGTGGGAATGTTATGGCAATTGGGTTTTTAATGGATCACAGGGCGTATGATCGGGCTGCAATAAAGTTTCGCGGAATAGAAGCTGATATCAATTTCAATATCAGTGAATATGATGATGATATTAAGCAGGTGAGTGTGGGGGTCCTTTGTAGTTTGATATTATCATATTTGTGACTGAATTTAGTGTGTTGTTTTAGACAACCGAGGGTGTATTATTATAGAATTGATTGGTTTTTGCAGATGAGTAATTTTGGCAAGGATGAATTTGTGCATATCCTGCGGCGCCAGAGCACCGGGTTTTCGAGGGGAAGCTCGAAGTATAGGGGAGTGACACTGCACAAATGTGGTCGATGGGAAGCTCGTATGGGGCAGTTTCTGGGCAAGAAGTGAGACCCCCTTTTGCTAAATTTCACATTCATAGCTGGATTTATGGTCTTTTTTTAGTATTGATTCTTGTGTTAAATTCCATATTAAATTGGTATTTCCCATTATAAAATGGAGAAATTGAGAGTTTTGATGAATTGGTTCAGCAGAACAGTTGGGAGATTGGTTTTCATTGGGTAGTATTCATTGTTTCCCTGCAGGTATATATATCTTGGGCTATTCGATAGTGAGATTGAGGCTGCAAGGTCTTACACATTATATATTGGATCTCCACTGCACTGGCTGTTTGAATCTTTGACCCTTTTGCTTTTCCATTTAACTTGATGTGTTTTTGTTGTGTGAAAATCAGGGCATATGACAAGGCTGCCATCAAATGCAATGGAAGGGAAGCAGTCACCAACTTTGAGCCTTGCTCATATGGAGGGGAAATTTTTGCTGAGGCCGATAATGGAGGTACATTTGCTGTTAAGAATTCCTTTTATTTGGTAGTTGTCTTTTGTTTTCTAGACTACTTGTGTAGGCACAATGATAAACCTTTGTATAAACACACAATAAATCCTTGCCTTATTTGATGCAGAAGGCAATCAAAGTCTTGATCTTCAGTTAGGAATTGCACTCCCTTCTTTTGCTGATCAAGAAAAGGAGACCGTCAACATGAGTGGTTTTAATTTTCAGCATGGCTGGGATGACAGGCCTATTGATGGGAGATCAAGGGTAATGCTGACATCAATTTATAAAATTCCCCACTAAAGTCTAATTGAGATCTGTGTTTATACATTTCAAATAGCCCAATTAATTTTGTATCTCCTGTCTGCTTCACACCTGGGATTAGCTTTAATTAGTTTGCTTGGTAATCACTCTTTCGTAGATTGAGAATTCTTCTTCAGCAACAGTTAGGGCTCAACCGCCTCATCGACCTGTGGAAGCATCTGAGCATGCTCCTATCTGGAGTGGCGTGAATTCCAGTTTCTTTTCTCTGTATAAGGTAATTTCCATTCAGCCCAAACACACTAGTATAAATTCCTGCTAGAAGTCAATAAGACCTCGTTGTTCCATTTTCCATTTCACCTCTTAACGATGTCATCGTCGCTGTTGGTTACAGGAAAGAGCAATGGAGAAGAGGACGGAAGTTGATTCCTTGCCAAACTGGCCACGACAAATCCAAGGTCCTTATGGTGGGGTGAATCAAGTGCCGCTCTTCTCTACTGCAGCATCATCAGGATTCCCTTCTTTAACAACTACTTCTCCATCAGCTGCTGTTGGTCAACTTCATTTTCCTAATACAACTATTCATCCACCCCCATTTTTTGCCAACAATCACTTACATCACCAACATATCCCATTTCTACTGCAGGAGCTGAACCAAGTACCAGGTAGAACATAGCAACAGCCCATAAATCTTCTATTTTGTATTAAGTGTAGAAGATGGGTAGGGAAACCAGGAAAACAAGAATGGTAATTGAATTTGTTAGTTCCAGTCATAGGTTCATATGATCCAATAGGTTGGTAATCGTTTCTTCCCTGTGAAGCTTATCAAACTTAGTGACCTTAACCCCTTAGCATGGGCTGTGTGTCCTCCATATATGACTGGTCTGTTTGTGCATTGAGGCTCTAAACAAGGCTTCAAATGTATGTAATGGGAAACGATTTGAAAAGAAAATAGTTTCACTTCAAATGTTTATTGGTAAGGTTGTGTGTACATTTACCTTACGCATGTTTCAGATTACTTCTCATAGATTTTTGGATCAAAATTTTACTCTGCCCTTGCGCCTGATCCTATCTCCAAGAATAACTGGTTACGAACATGTTATCATTTTTCTTAAGCAATATTTCACCACTTAATATTTTTAATTATATTCAAATTTTGACAAATCCACTTTTGAATTTAATTGAATTACATTATCTTTATATATTTTCTATGCTTGCAAAATTTCAAAGTGATCAAATATCAATATCTATGTTATCAATTAATTATTTAAATTCAAGTTTTTGTAGTTTAAATAATTTATAAAAGATGAGTTTATGAATTGAATAGTAAATAACATTTTATTAGCATGAAGATTGATATACATGTAATATAGAACATGTAATTCAACAATGAGATTTTTAAACTATGAATTTAATAACAAATTATTGAGTGATGTAATATTATTTAGGTTTACATCAAGTATAATTTAAATCTGACTATATGTATAAAACTTTTTAACACAAATAAAAAGTTTATTCATGTGTCGCCACGTAATAAATAAATAAAAATGATAGTAAAATTAATAGTAGAGAGCCTTTTTGTAGTAAAGTTGCTAGTAGTAACTATAGTATTTTCCTATTCCAAATAGGTGCTAGGGGGGAATCTCTCACAAAAAGTCCTTACTCCATGGAAGCTGTCCTACCCTAAATAATGCAAAATCAGCTTACATCCCCAGTCCCCCACCCCCAACAAATCCCTTGCCGATAGGATCAGGAAACTACAGAATAGGCCCAGAGTTCAAAGGTTACGGCTAGGCTGTTCTCTTGGGGAAAGCAAAAATGACAGATGGTGATAGGGAGTAATAAAAACAAACTTGGGATGAAATCAGGGGGGGTACTATTGCTACACAGTGTCTAAGAATAACACCCCCCAGAGTTTCAAAAGATCTCACTTTTTTCTTCGCAAATCAGGGAAAATCTATTAAATTATTATGTTAGCTCCGCCAAAATGTCCTGTTAATTGAATATACCCCCCAATTTCATATAGTTTTTAGATTTATTTTTCTTAAAAAAAAAATTGTGACCCGATTGAAAGATATTGTCTTCACTCGGTTGAGTTTACATGCGAGAGAAGTGTCAAAGTAATAGTAGTTAAATGATTAAATTTATCCAACCATTTGCTAAAGGTCAAAACTTTTAGGAAATAGGCTAATTTACATGCTTTTGGTTTAAATAAAGCAAATTTTGGTTAAGATCATGCTATTGTAATTGTATTTTTTTTTTTTTTGGGATCAATTAAATAAAGTATGAGTTAAAATCAAAATTAAAAATTTTCCTTAGTTGAGTTATTTTAAAACCACAGCTATTTTATGTAGCAAACAGTAATCTACTATTTGTTACCTTCACATACTTACTTGGAGTTAGGGTCTATCAAATTAGAGTTATGATATTGGATTATGGTCTTAGATACTCTTTTATTTTATATGTAGTTATTAAAAACTTTAAATATTCAACTACAAAAATAAAATTTGGCATCTTAAATATTTAAGTTAGTCCAATAATACTCTTAAAAAAAAATAGAATTTATCAATTGGTCTATAGTAGTTATATTTTGTTTTCTCAAATTCATTTTTTGTACATTTTTAATATCAAACTAGACAATTTTTGTATAATAATTGATAATTTTGTATACAATATATTCATAAATTATGACCTAATCTAGTAACAAAATATTATGGTTTATATGTGTATGTGTGTGATGGTTTGTCTTGACTCTTAACTAATATATTAATACCACCATAAGTCAAAAAATGCTTACATACTCTAGGAGCAATGCTCCAAAGTATGTAAATAGAGTCTGGTTAGTTAATTATTTTTTCATATAAATTTTTTTAAAATAATTTATTAATATATGCCTAAGGGCACGTTATTAAAACCCGTAAGTATTGCACCCACAGTATATCAAAACTTATGGCACAGAGGGTTGGGTTACGGACTTAAATTTTCTCCCATAACTAAGTATGATAATTGAAAGCCATGTGTTGGGGCTGTTCTGTCCCGTCTCTTTCCTTAGGCTTAAAGTGAATCCCGTATTCCTGGGCTTTGCATGAGGTTCGTACACCTGCAAAAGAAGCGAAAAAAGAGTCGTCTGTGGTAGTATTGTATTATGAGCGGCGTGAAAAGTCTGGTTGTACATTGAATTGAAGGGGTGGTTGGCATATAATAGGAATAGTAAAAAGATTGATCATTCTGGCAAACTCTTTACAAACCTTGTTATTGCAAATATCTGTTCCTTCACTCTCTCTTCCCAAACTTCCAAGGCTATGACTATGAGATTCAGCCCTATGACTTGGCTCTTCTTTACTTTGTTGGGCTCTATGCTTTGGCTATATGGCCAGTTAGTATCTTTGTACAACGTGATGACACTTTCATTGCTAAGCATATATAGCTGTGTACTTGTCTTCGAATAAAACGAAGGTTGTTTTGTTTCTGTGTGACCTTGTAATTTGCACTGTAGGGCAGTACCAGCTTTCCGAAATGCTTAGTAATTTGTACGGATTCCACGTTGGGTATTAAACCAAACTCTATTACTATTTACTATCATGGATTTGATGCCTCACAAATAATGAACTCCCTCCATATTGTCTATGATTTCTTAGATGCTTCTATCTGTTTCAGGTGTGTTGTCTGCCCCCCCACTCTGCTTTTCTAGGAAGAAGAAGAAGAAGAAGAATAGTTGAGCAGTCAGATGGATGATAATTTTATTTTTTACCATTGCTAGCTATTTAGCCATTTCAATTTTGTATGAAAATGGTGTATGATGTGTATGGGGTCAAGATTTTTTCTAACTACATGAAGGGGTGCAACTTTCGGATTAATTGTAATAACTCTTAAAATTAAGGGTAAAATTTATGTAAAGAGCCTTTAAGTATAGTATATTAGATTTTTTAATTAAATTCAAATATCTTATTGCACGGACTAATAAAGCTAAAATGACGTTATTATTTTCAAGAACAATTAAATTTAATGTAACTATTTATTGAGGTAGTGGGGTAATTATACCCTCCTCTCTCGAAGTATGGGAGAATGACACTCCATTCCAAATTTAAAGAGAAAAAATATTTTCTACCCTTAACTTCCGTATAGTCAGACTCTATTAAATTAATATTAAAAATGTTGTGTACTAATTTACTATTTGATTAAGGGCAAGTTTCCAAAATTACCCTCCCATATAGAATTAAAATGTTTAAAGAACCCAACCTATTAAACACAAGTACACAAATGCCCTTGTATTCAAATTGAAATACCAAAGGTTTTATTTATTTTATTTATTTATTTATTTTTTAATGTATGATAGAATTTAAACTTATGACATCCATTCTATGATAGAATTTAAACTAAGACATCAATTAGTTTAGGGTGTAAGGGGATTTGAACCCCATATATTTTATTTAATGATAAGAGATTTTACCAGTTGAACTAACTAAAATCCACTAAAATACCTAAACCTTGGCCAATTAACATATTAAGATAGTAAGCACCTATGTTTGTCAATTCAAACTTGAATAATATCAGTTAATGTAAAATTCTAGAATACTAATTTTATTGATTGAAAAAATACAAGTACTTTTGTTTCGTACACAGCACTACTCCTATATATATACAAATTGAAAGAAGAAGAAAACAAAGTAACAAACTTCCCTGAATTTTAGGGAATTTGGAGGGAAAACAATTACAGCCACTTTCTATGTACACGTGTGCTTGGAGTGCCTAATCACAAAGAGTGTAAGAACTGCTCATGAAACGGCACAGCTTCAATTAAGTCCATCAGTTCTCTGCTTGCCCAAGCTGTCTGTGAGGTTTGAGTTATGCAACCATTCTCTACATCAAGTATGGGTCTGTTCTGTTGTGCAAGTGGTTCAACATGAAGCACATCTTGAACCTTAGGCTGATGAGCAAGACTTCTTTCATTATTCTCAACACTCCCCCGCAAGAGCAAAGCTCTTGACTCTTCTTTCTCTGTTACATACTCTGGATACTCAATAGTCTGAGCAAAAATGTTGATAATACCTAATCTTCTTAGATACTTGTCTTCGAATAAAACGAAGGTTGTTTTGTTTCTGTGTGACCTTGTAATTTGCACTGTAGGGCAGTACCAGCTTTCCGAAATGCTTAGTAATTTGTACGGATTCCACGTTGGGTATTAAACCAAACTCTATTACTATTTACTATCATGGATTTGATGCCTCACAAATAATGAACTCCCTCCATATTGTCTATGATTTCTTAGATGCTTCTATCTGTTTCAGGTGTGTTGTCTGCCCCCCCACTCTGCTTTTCTAGGATGAAGAAGAAGAAGAAGAATAGTTGAGCAGTCAGATGGATGATAATTTTATTTTTTACCATTGCTAGCTATATAGCCATTTCAATTTTGTATGAAAATGGTGTATGATGTGTATGGGGTCAAGATTTTTTATAACTACATGAAGGGGTGCAACTTTCGGATTAATTGTAATAACTCTTAAAATTAAGGGTAAAATTTATGTAAAGAGCCTTTAAGTATAGTATATTAGATTTTTTAATTAAATTCAAATATCTTATTGCACGGACTAATAAAGCTAAAATAACGTTATTATTTTCAAGAACAATTAAATTTAATGTAACTATTTAATGAGGTAGTGGGGTAATTATACCCTTCTCTCTCGAAGTATGGGAGAATGACACTCCATTTCAAATTTGAAGAGAAAAAATATTTTTTATCCTTAACTTCCGTATAGTCAAACTCTATTAAATTAATATTAAAAATGTTGTGTACTAATTTGCTATTTGATTAAGGGCAAGTTTACAAAATTACCCTCCCATATAGAGTTAAAATGTTTGAAGAACCCAACCTATTAAACACAAGTACACAAATGCCCTTGTATTCAAATTGAAATACCAAAGGTTTTATTTATTTTATTTTATTTTTTAATGTATGATAGAATTTAAACTTATGACATCCATTCTTTGATAGAATTTAAACTAAGAAATCAATTGGTTTAGGGTGTAAGGGGATTTGAACCCCATATATTTTATTTAACGATAAAAGATTTTACCAGTTGAACTAACTAAAATCCACTAAAATACCTAAACCTTGGCCAGTTAACATATTAAGATAGTAAGCACCTATGTTTGGCAATTCAAACTTGAATAATATCAGTTAAATATGTAGCTTAGCCTTCAATTTAAGTTAACGTGTTTACAAACTAAACTAAATCGAGTTTAGAATTTTACTAAAATTGATTAAACTTTGGTAAAGAGAATTTTTAAAATTTTGGAATATTCTATTACCAATACTAAGGGAAGGTGAGGAGTGTTATTTTTTTCAAACCTTAAGGGAGTGGAGTGTTTTTTGCTTCAAGTTTGGGATAGAGTGTCATTCCCCCAAACCTTAAGCGAGAGGACTGTAATTTTCCCAAACCGTAAGAGTGGGGAATGTAATAGAAAGCCTTGGGTAAAGTATATTAGATTTTAAATTAAATTCAAATACCTTATTGCATTGACTAATAAATCACAAATGGTGTTATTATTATTATTTGCAAGAACAATTAAATTCAATCTAATAATATATTAATATAATTATAGAATATTCTGGTAATACACTAGTACAATAACTGTATACTCTCTTCTCTCATATTAGTGAGATTCATTATTATGTAAAAGAAGGGAATACACATTTATTATTCTCTTAGAGTATTCTAAAATTTTTCATGTTTAAATTTAATTAAAGAACCTAATATAATGTTGGTAAGATATTATACCTAAATTTTACTCTAATTTATACATTAACCTCAACTGTTGAAGGCAAAGAAAATGGGGACCAACCTTACCTGGCATGAAGTAAACTGGGTATACAACTACCAAAAAAAAAAAATCATTCTGATGAACTCAGGTAACATCCTATGTGCATCCTATGGTCCTCGGGAACTCTACCTGGTTCCCCTTCTTGGGTGGGACAATGTAGTCCATTATGCCAATCTCCCCAGACGATGAGGAAGTTCTTATCCATACCCTTACTTGAGTTAGGTAGGCAGAAGATTAATTTGTATACCCAGTTTATGTCATGCCAGGTAAGGTTGGTCCCCATTTTCCTATTTAGCATATCTACACACCTGAGGACCCTAAAGACATTTGGGGAACATTGGGTGGGGGTCAACCTATAGTTTATTAGATACTCCCTAGTAACCCTTCCCATGGGAAGTTCCATCCTGCCTTCAATGAAGGCGATTATAGGAATGACCACGGATTCGGGAGGTCTCTTCAAGACCATCCATTCACCGTATTCACAGTGTTGGATTTCAACACCATTAAGAATCCTATATTGTGCCCTAAAGAAAGCCCTACCCTCGGGAGTATCTACTAACTTAGCAAATGTAATAGAAAGCCTTGGGTAAAGTATATTAGATTTTAAATTAAATTCAAATACCTTATTGCATTGACTAATAAATCACAAATGGTGTTATTATTATTATTTGCAAGAACAATTAAATTCAATCTAATAATATATTAATATAATTATAGAATATTCTGGTAATACACTAGTACAATAACTGTATACTCTCTTCTCTCATATTAGTGAGATTCATTATTATGTAAAAGAAGGGAATACACATTTATTATTCTCTTAGAGTATTCTAAAATTTTTCATGTTTAAATTTAATTAAAGAACCTAATATAATGTTGGTAAGATATTATACCTAAATTTTACTCTAATTTATACATTAACCTCAACTGTTGAAGGCAAAGAAAATGGGGACCAACCTTACCTGGCATGAAGTAAACTGGGTATACAACTACCAAAAAAAAAAAATCATTCTGATGAACTCAGGTAACATCCTATGTGCATCCTATGGTCCTCGGGAACTCTACCTGGTTCCCCTTCTTGGGTGGGACAATGTAGTCCATTATGCCAATCTCCCCAGACGATGAGGAAGTTCTTATCCATACCCTTACTTGAGTTAGGTAGGCAGAAGATTAATTTGTATACCCAGTTTATGTCATGCCAGGTAAGGTTGGTCCCCATTTTCCTATTTAGCATATCTACACACCTGAGGACCCTAAAGACATTTGGGGAACATTGGGTGGGGGTCAACCTATAGTTTATTAGATACTCCCTAGTAACCCTTCCCATGGGAAGTTCCATCCTGCCTTCAATGAAGGCGATTATAGGAATGACCACGGATTCGGGAGGTCTCTTCAAGACCATCCATTCACCGTATTCACAGTGTTGGATTTCAACACCATTAAGAATCCTATATTGTGCCCTAAAGAAAGCCCTACCCTCGGGAGTATCTACTAACTTAGCGTATCTACCCATGGAGTTTTATGGTGTGAAAGAGTAAACTTATGCAAAAATAGAAATAGGAGAATGAACACACCTATGAGCAAAGAGAAAACTTCTCCTCGAGAGGTTGCTTCAACTTAGATTGCCAGAATGTGTAAATGAACTTCAACTAGCCCCATACTCTCCTTTTATAGGGGTAAAAAATGGGCAGTAAGTTTTTCGCTTATAAACGAGGGAAGATAGGAATCATAGGATCTTGATCGAGCCGTAGAACGTGGGGAGACAAGTAGCCGCCTAACGTCGTAAATGTGAAATCGTGGATTCCGAAGTGTCAAGAGCGTGCTGGAGACAGGTGAAAGGACATTATCACGTGGGAACACATGTGGCACGTGTATAGTCTACTTGAATAAACTAAAACTTTGCTTTTGCCTCAGGGTCAATAGCAAAAGTTTTAGGGGGCTATTGTGTGTGCCCAAGGACTAAGGAAGAAGTTGAAGAGTTGCAGTATAAGTGTAGGGATGTTGCAGCCCACGGGCCCGAGGAGGGAAGTCACCCGAAGAGAGGAAGGGATGAGTCAAAGGACTCTGAGGCGTTCCTGATGGAAAGAAGGATATGAAGAGAGAGAATCAGTGATCATTAGGGAAGTTTCTAGTTTGGAATAGCGTGCTGCCTCCGCATTAAATGGTGGGCAACAGCTTTATCAGCTGTATTGATAAGAAAATGACCTAAATAGTGTGAGTCATAGCTAAGCAAACTTCTTCCACCACCTTATTTAGATGTGAAAAGGGACAAATGTCATGAGAGGAAGTTTGATAGGTAAGGATGGATGGTTGAGATATGATGAAAGAAAGAGTATATAAAAAAATGTGGGTTCACAAAGAGAGGGATCCAGACACAAGTACCAAGATATAGAAAAGAAACAAAAAGAACATTGAGAGAAAAGAGAGTGAACAGTAACATTTCCTATGTAATTGTGGCCTCCTTGGGCCAGCTTGTACTAAGAAATTGGTTCATCCATTTAATAACAACTGCCTTTTCTCCCATAATTTCCTCTTCGAGCAGAGACTCCTTTGTTGTTTGTTTCTCCCTCTTACAAATTCATTGTTTTGGGCCACGGTTGGACTAATCCAGCCACTATTCTAAGTAGGCCTAGGCAGCCAGTTCATTTGGTCCTTACGGTTTGCATGAAATGACCACACCTAATATAGTGTAACTAAGGAGCAATGAGTAAGTCCTATTAATTGAAAAGGACAATAACTTTCATGAAAAAAGACAAATCTTTCGGTCCCCATTGGCATTGCCCAATTAAGATTAGACAACAGATTGCTCACGCTATTGCCTATTGTCAGTTTGCTTCTTCTTCTTCCATTTTTTTTTTCCATTATTATTATTATTATTATTATTATTTTGGTAGAATTCATTATCATGTTACCATCTTTTACTCTTTATGTCAGAAATTTCGTATTATGTTGAAAATTCCCCATCATTTGCATGAGATCAGATGATAATTAACACCTCCTCGTTGAAAAATATGGTTAGACTTGTGTTTGATTCCCAAGAAGCTGATTAAACTCTTATAATCACTTTTATAAACACCAAAAAAAAAAAAAAACACCTCAATTTTAAAGTTTGTTTATAAAGTGATGTATTGTCAAATTAAAACCCCATGCTAACCTAAGAAGATTTGAAGAAAGAACAAAAAAGGCAAAAGCCATAAAAATAAAACCCATCCCGTTTTTGGTAGCTTCTTTTTTCAAATCAGGTCCCTTTCCTCTAGTCCACGTCCACCCTGTGAATATCGTACATAGGCATAGGGTGAATCTATCAATCTGGCTCTAGTTTTTTGACTGAAGAAGGTAGAATCTGGCTCTAGTTAAATTCACTTGAACTCCATCAAAGCACAACGTTACCTACTCCCGTTAACCGCGCTTGAGTCTCTCTCCCGCTAATTATTTATTAGGGCAAACTACAGTAAACTCCCTGAGGCTTAAACTAATGTCAGCCAGATTTAAAATATTTCAAAACTGATTAACTTGGTTTTAAACTCAACTTAATTCCTTAATTGTTAGGTCTGTTACTCAGTTTTTTGCTTTCTGTCATGGTGATTAAGAACCAAATTATTTAGTTTTGAAATATTTTGAACTTGATTGACATTAGTCTAAACCAGTAGCTGTATTTTACTCTATTTATCAATTAAGTTTACCATTAGAATAATAGCATTTTAAAAGTAAACCTAAATGCACACACAAACACGATGTACGTATGCAACACTCATACTGTTCTGTCAGTTAAAATTATTCTGCTGTAGAACTACGAGGGATCTCACAGGCTTTTGTGGGTCGTTCACGTGGTCCTCCCCCTAGCTCCCACGATGCGGGGTTCACTTAAGAACCTTTTTAGCATGGACATAAGCCTGGTTTCACGAATCACAGGCTTCATTTCAGCATGTTCCAGCACAGTAGTACAGCACGTATTTTTTGGTCATTGTACTTGGTTGGATTAACGCTCACAACTCATGATATGATGCATCCTTGTCGAAGGGCCACTCTGCCATTCTTTTTTCTTCTTTACTTATTAGAATGCCTCTTTTGTAGGGAAAAAGAAAGCTTCGATTAAAAATAAGTCGAATACTGGCTCTGAGACCTGTGTTAACTTGAATCCCTAAGGTTTGATGGTTTGAGTTCTGGTCAGAGCATTTCCACGACGGATATACGAATTGAATTTCCATAAATTTGAAGGTGCCCACTCAATCCTTGCTAGCATAGAGGAGTATATGGGTGCCGGGAAAATTTCATAACACAACGTAAAACTTTGGAATTTCCATTTTGGCCTTCAGGTATGGTATAGTCTTTCCGAGTCCAAATCAAAGCTTCGGTTGGACGCCAAATAACTCAATTATCATAATATTGTTTTCCCCGTCACAAGTTCATGTCTTCCATAACAGCATTAGTCCTAGAAAAAGCCCATGAGCCTCCCACTTCACACTAATATATAACTTGCAACACTCGATGATTACATGACTAATGTCTAATTTAAATCAGAAGAGCCACTACATCTAGTTATATATCAGCTGGTCCGAAGAAGAGAATCTACATATTCATCATGGCCAGACATAAAGCCGTTCAAAAATTTGTGGTAGACCCGAATACAAAGAGATTCTAGGTATCCCTTTCGATTACAGACACCCTTAGGCCATAAGCAAACAGCCATCTGCATCTTCATGTCACTAGATGGTATCGGCGGTGAAGCACAATTAATTTGAATAAACCATCCATAAACGTGCTACGGAGTTACGTGGGTGACACCAAGTTCTGGCACTAGGATGTTCAAAACGTAGAAGACGTAATCATAAAATGCATTGGGTTCATCAAACCTTTGGTAGAGGACAGCATCGTTAAAAATTGGGAGTAATTAGGTATCCAAACCCACAGCACGTTCCAAAGAAAAAAATAGCCTCCACTTCAATCTTGTGATTTATGTCTGCTTACAAGACCCCCAGTCTCTCCATTTTGTATTTGTGATCTTCCATTTTTCAACTAATCAACTAAACAGTAAAGACGCAAATCTGATTTCCCTTTAATCTATGTTTGGAATTAATAATTATGATTAAAAAAGAAAGCTGGTTCTATTACTTCAAGAGACATCAAACAGAATCAATCAATTAGGAACAAGTTACCAGCCCGAAGATTTACATGTCACCAAACACAAGCAAAGACAATGGATTTGTTGCAAGTTACAGTTGTAAATCAATTTTAGGTGTAAGAGGTTTCTGTTCTCTTTTCCTCTCTTTTTTCACATTATTTTTTTTAATTGCTTAAATTTTATCAATCAATCAAGGGGGTTTGATCGTAAGACCTCCTGCATAGAAAACTTTATCTTGTATTTTTTCCATAACTTGGTCAGCAACAGATTCATTACACAAGATTTGACAAAATTGTTTACATAGACATAGCCAATACCAGTGTCGTTAACCCAGCTTACCTGCAAAGACAAAACAATGCACAAAACAACACACAGTTTTTAAGTAAAAATGTTTTCATAACCACCATAAACAAAAAGAGGATTTTTTTATTTTTATTTTTTTTGTGTAGAAAATTTAACATATGTGGGACAAAATAGGTTTCGGATGCACAACTAAAGAACTTTATCATGTCTAAAAATGCCTCACACTTGGAAAAAATGATATGATGCCAAGAGATGACTCATCAGGTAGAAACTAACCAGGGAGTTAGCAGGAGAGCCATTGCCAGCTTCATTTTCCACTCTGCCAATGCAAACAACCTAATCCCATTACTTTTTTCAGGGACAAAAAATAACTTCCCAAAATAACTAAGACAAGCAGCTCCTTACCAGATGTTACTAATAAAATCATCTGCACAAAATTACACACCCTAACTACTACTAAGCAGGGGGCAGTTGCCATCCACCAAGTAAACCCACTCAGTCACATTTGGCCACCGAATCAAGTTTAAAAGAGAAATTACAATATAAAATTCACATCCCAAATTCTCTGTTGGGTAGATTGCTAAAGGTAGACATTGGAAACTTTCCATCCTCATAAGCAGGAATAAACTTGTTACATCCCATCCTCTCATTTTGAAGTAATTCTGATATACCCAGACCACTAACATTCCTCACCTCATTCCATCCACCCCAATGGCCATTTGACATCTGCATATTACCAATTTGTTGAGCAGTCAACAGTGCAGGTGGATTGTTGGGTTGAACTTGATCAAGAAGCATCGGGGAAAATCTATATGCATCATGTGGGGGAGAGAATCTATTCCCAAAGTTATCTGGGAATCCTAAGTTCTGCTGTGGGGAAATAGATTGTTGCATAAGCATGTTAAGCCTTGGATCTTGCTCAAAAGGACTAAACTGTTGAGATAGAGTTGGTCTCATATTAAAGCCAACATTATTCAACCCCCGTTTTAGAATCCCTTTACCAACTTCCAGTATAGCTGGATCAATAGACTCAACATCTTCAGCGAAGCCAGAAATTCCAGTTCTTGCAGAATTTTGCAGCAAATGATATGCTGGAGGGTAAAAGGAAGATTAGAATCTATCTAAAAAAAGAATCTATAAATAAATAAATGAGAAATTACAAACCAGAAGGGTCAAATGCCTGTTCCATTCTCCCATGAGAAGGAAATCCTGGAGGCGTTGCCTTGGTTGGCACTGAAAATCCTGGTGGAATCGAAGTTGGGGCTCTAGAAACTGCAAGAGGACATTGGAGCAAAAAACCTCAGAAATATTTAAAAGAAAATATTGGCACCTAAAATCTTCTTAAACCAACATGTTCCCTTTACAAAAGCTCAAAATCACATTGCTGATCACTGGAAGACCAAGGACATGGCAGATACAATCCCAGAATATTACCCAAAATTTCAACTCTAATACCAACTTCGAACTTACTGAGGTATTCAAGACTTGCTCTATTAACATATTTACATTTTCTAACCCCAGAGCATTTTTGACAAACATAAACATCAGAATTAAAATCCCCGCGCAATAAACAACTAGTCACCACAACTAATTTAGCTTAGTTTTTCCCAATTAGCATTTTATATATCAGAATGCAAATGATGGAAACAAAAAATCTAATGTGGAAGAATATAAACAAACTATATAAACTTATTAGCAAGTAACTCATAAATCCGAATTAGAAATCAAGAGCACCAGAATGATCATACAACAGGAAATTTCAGCAAAAGGAAATATTATGACAATATAACAGGAAATCTGATAAAGGAGCATTAATACCACACAAGATGATACTCACCAGGAAGTTTAGAGGACATAAAAGGATCACTGCTGGGATACCTACCAGACTCCAAAAAACTACCGGATGAAAAGTTATGCTCATATGTGTCTATATAAGGATGCTTCTTTTCTACAAAATCACGTGAGGTGGAATATTCATTGGGCACATGCCTGATACTACCCAAGGAATTCTCAAAATCAGATATTTGATTTAGGTAATCCTCCTGTCTGGCAAATGAGAATCTGGACTGATTCTTATCTTGTGCTTTTTGTAAATTTGGTACTTTAATGGAAGCATGCTGTTTACCCGTTTCACTCAAGAACTTCACCAAATTGTGAGGAGAGGTTAATGAATCTTCCGATGTATCAATATCCAAAGACAAAATATTTGAGATTATGCTGCTCTCTCCAATATCAGACTCAGCACTATTGTTAACACCAGGTACAGGTTTTTCATAAATGCCCAAATTCCCTAATCCCTTCTCAGAGAACACACTAGATGAACCAAACGTCCCACCAAAATCAGGAAGAATATTAGTTTTATTATCATTGAAGCCATTAGATGATACAGTACTCTCAGATGTCAATTGATAAGAATCTTCCTCATGTTTCATGCATACAATTCTAGGATCCTGAACAACATTACTTTGTTTGGATACCTCACCATGCTGCCAGAAATGACAGTTTGGCTGATTTAAATTCTGATACAGACAAGGCGAACAAGAGATGGATGGCTGCTGATGGATACCCTTGAAAACCTTCGGCTGCTGATCATCTAAACCTAGTAAGCCTTCCATGAGTGCAGCTTCCATAAAAGCTGTTGACATTGAAGCTTCACCAGAAAGCTCTTTATCATTTTGCTGTGAACCTTTTGTTTGAATTAGATCACTCTCTGGACCAACTGAACCAGAGAAGTTCTGTTTAAAATGATTATGATTGTTCATTGATGATAAATCAGAGCATAAGCCCTGGACATTCCCATCTGCATGAATACTTCCATCTTTAAGGAAACCTGGACTATAGGATGGTTTGATTAGTTCAGGAGAGCTTGTGCTGGTGGATTGTGCTGCAATATTTTGATTGATGCCCTTAGCTGCTAATAGATGAGAAAAGTGTTTGCTGGAAGTCACAGTGGCACGGTTTGAATCTAGAATACTCTCTGCATTAGTATTGGATTCAACTACTTGATAATTTCCATCAACAAACTGTTTGGTAGACTCTATTGGCTTCAATTTAGCATTAGAATGCACTTCCCAGCTTTCTTCATCTATCTTAGATTTTGTTGCATCATGGGTAGATCTTTCAGTCATTACCTCTGATGGAAGAACCTGGGAATTATCAGATATATCGGGATTTTGATTGGAAGGTCCAGAAACAGAAATACTTGTCACTGGTGGCAAACTAGTGGAGACACGCATGACCCTGAGAGAAGAAAGTGGATTAAAATCCATATCACACAACCAGATGAAAGATGACACAAATCAAGAATAACATACCAAGAGGCAGCATTAGGAGGTACACTAGATCTTCCAGAGCCATTATCTGCAGGAGGTCCCCTAACCTCATTGCTAGTGTACTGTTGAAAAGGATCAACAAGGGTCAATCAAATTGTGAGCATTATGATTACTAACACCCCACCTAACATATTTAATTCATTTTATTAATTAGTTTAGGAATGCCTCATATTTTGCAAATAATATAGAATTTTTTTTTAAAAAAAAATTATGCAAAGGTCACCGCCAATAATAACATATACAGAGCCTTACATTTGAAGGACTTCTCGCAACTGGTTTGGCCGTTGATATGCTGGTATTGGCATTCTCTAATGCTGGGGAAGGTAAAACATTCCCTGAACGCCGATGCAAATTATTTGTAGCACCAATGATTTGTAGAATTCTACTCCTTTAAAACCATTATGAGTTAAATTACAATATGTAAAGGTATAACTAAAGAGCAAATGAGCACTGAGCAGAAATACACGTCTCCTAAAACAACATAATTTAGAATTTGAGGAGAGACAAGGTAAAGAAGAGAGTGGAGGCAAAGGCACAGAGCCTAGATATAAATGTAAACAAATATTACAACAGAAAAAAATTAACAATAATTAGTTATTAAAAAATAAATAAATAAATAAAACCTCTTGTGTTGAGAAATTCAGTTGAACAATCTAAACATAAAACAAAATTTTGGTTTCCACCCCCAGGTTGCTTTAATCTTCAAGCACAATATAAGCTGGCGTCAAAATCAATTGTTGGGATTTCCTTGTAAAAATTCTTAAATCTTAGTAAAATAAAACCCTGATAAGAGATTATACCTTTCAAAGGCTGAAACTAGGTCATCTTTAGTAAAACTATCCTCCAAAGAGCCATAATCATGCAAATACAAACAATCTGAATTGCTGCAAGGCTGGATAAACAAAAGAATTATTCCCATGATATTAAAGACATACTTGATTTGCAATACAATTCTTCCAAAATTTTACCAAATTTTTTAACCAAGCATGGCAATATTTTGTGGTTCCAAAGCAGGCCCTGCAAATGTGTACTCCTATCAATCATCGTGTCATTTATAGCATCATAATCTTCAGGGAAAACACACACAGCTTACCTCAAGGATCTACCATCTAACACAAAACTGTGCACTGATTGAATACATCGAGCCGCTTCGTCCTCTTTTGAGTATGTTATATACCTAAAAATGAAAGATGGAACCGCATGATTGAAAATAAATATATATATATATATATTTTAAGAATAATTTTGTTTTATTTTTTGATAGGTAGATGGTGGTGGAAGGAAGGAAAATGGGGTTCGAATCACAGACATAGAGCACCACAAAGGATGCTATTACCACTAGACTATCACTTGATACCCCAATAAATAATTAATAAATGAACTAGTAAAATGGATGTACAAAAATCTGTCAAGTCTTTCATCATACCTAGTAGGATGCTATTACCACTAGACTATCACTTGATACCCCAATAAATAATTAATAAATGAACTAGTAAAATGGATGTACAAAAATCTGTCAAGTCTTTCATCATACCTAGTGAAAAATCAAGATTCAAACAAAATAGAGATAGAGACAGTACAGTGTTTCTATCCAAATTTTCCAATTAAGGCAACAAGGATGATTGAATAATTAGGGGGGGGGGGGTGTGGGTTCAAATCAATTAATAAAGCCAGAATAAAATACTGTGCGTCCCACTTTAACATGTTAAAATCTGTGACAACAATATGGAAAGCTTACACACAGCAACTGTTGTTTGAAGAATGTTGGATAACCCCATTTGCTGTACGAGAAATGGACACCTTCAAAACCTTCCCATACTGGCCAAAATACTCCCTGTGCTGAAGAAGCTGGTAAACCCAAAATAAAGTGTAGTTCAGGTGATAAGTGTTACTAAAATAAAATGAAACTTTTTTTTGGGGTAAAAAAATGAGACAGAAGATAAAAAGTGCACCATGATCTGATAAGTTGCACTGTAGCATTAAATGGGATTTACAATGGTATGAAACTACTCACATCTTCATCTGCAAGGTTAAGGGGCAATCCAATTATATACACTAGGTTCCGTTGAATAACTCTAACATCATTAAGATGTTTCCTTCCTTCAGAAGCCTTTGGCTTTGACTTCTGTAGTTTCTGTTTCCGCTCCAAATTTCTTTCAGCTACTAACCTGTTCAGTAGAGAATGTTATGATGTAACTCAACAACTGATCAAATTATATAAAACAAAATGACCACAAAACCGCACAAGTACCCTTACAACCTTTCACAATTTGCTGCCATCCCCACAATCTTTTCTTTGTCATAAGGTGCACGACATGCTGGACAACGACCATCAGTTCCATCTTTTTCAGCCATTTCCATTATGTGATGCCAACACCAAACACACATCTTTGAAGATAAAGAAAGAAAGAGAGAAAAATGCCAGGGAAGGGGGGAGAGAGTAAACATATGTAAGTAACTGATGAATTGAAAAGTTAAAAAGCAAAAACAGGACAAATATAGCGCCTTTATCATTCACATGACAGAATTTAATTATAACACACATTTTACATCTGTTTTATTATGAAGCTTTTTTTTCCATTTAAGTAGGAATTAGACCCATAAAAATTCACAGGAAGCAGCACCAGTTAACCACAGTTCAGTACAAGAGAATAATAAACATAAAGCAACAAATTATAGCAGAAATCAGCAAAGAAATATTTTGCCAATGACTTCATATATTAAGTGAAGATTCTAGTCCTAACCTGATAACCACATTTGCATGGCTTCAATTGCTGGTCTGTGAAATCCATTTCCTCAGCACATATAGGGCATGTTTTTTCCCCCTTTTCAGCCATCATTCTCCTAAAAATTCAGCAATATCACAAAAGATAAATATTAAGAAACATAGCTTACTTTTTTGCACAACCTAAATTATTAATGTTCAGAGATATAAGCTTGGTGTTTGCACAACATTCAAAACACGCACACTCTTACCAAATTTCTTAAAACAACCATTAACAGTGAGGAAACATGCTTCTTGGCACTTGCATTGAGAAAGAAGTATCTTTGAGATGGTCAGTATTGATGCAATGTTTTTTCTCTTGTTTTTCCCAAGCAGTAGAAGCATGACTCATATAGTCATACTCATAGACTTTTGATTTGACCCCAAAAGATGTACATTACACACAGTGATTCTCAAATACATTTAAAAGGAATAAGTTACACACACACCCATGAAGCCACGACCTCACCCTCCACCCTATTCTATTCTTTATGGAGGAAGAAAGTGCCATTTGAACTAGAGCTTATTGGCAATGATTGTCAAAAACATAAAGCTGCAGAGCTCAGATCATACTGAAACAGTCTTTAATGATACACAATCCCACAGCTAAGGACCATCTAGCATTAAAACCAAACTGCTCTAGGTGCCACATAACCAACCACATTGCTAAGGCCCCACTTAGCAGAAAAAAACCTAATGCAATCAATTTCTTTCCAGCACTGCATTTAATCTTAATAAGTAGCCATATCTGTTTCTCTCGTCCCGCTAAACGGCACGCAGCAATCCATAAATTTCTCCAAACACTTTCCCTTCTTTCACCCCCTTCACATATCCAATGTTTATTATACCCATAAGACCATAAATTACTCAAAAAGAAATCAGCAAATTTTACAAGATTTCCAAAGCCAATTACATTGCTAAAACTAATTAGCCAAGAAAAGTTCACATTTTTTTCATTTCAAAACAATACATGATTTTATTTTTGGGTTGGTGGAAATGCAGAAACACCCTCAGTTGAGTCAAAAGTATTAGCCCAAACATATCTAAGGTCTCAATCGTTAAAGAAAAAAACCCCCTTGATACAAATTTCCTCACTCCACAATCAGTCAATCACAGTCAATGCTCATATCCCTAACACCAACAACCCCTCTCTTTCTCACACAAAAAGCTTTCAATTTCTCTTTAATCAAACAAATAACAGGTTTCAAGATTTAAACAAACACATAAATGATCAAAGAAATTGCGACCTAGAAATTAAAAAAAAAAAAAAAAAACCTAATCCACAAATTTCATGGCAAAAGTTCAACAAGTACAACGAAAATTGAAAGATCGCAGTAAACGAGAATGAGTGCGATAGGGTTAGGGTTAGAGTTTTAGAGGAGAACGAAGACTTACACAGTGAAGGATCGGAAAGGAGCAGAGGAATCTCTGAACTCTGATGAAGATAAAGCAAACGATAGATAGATAGATAGATAGAGAGAGAGAGCCTGTGGATGTGTACGTGAAAGACACGAGTGGAGAAGAGTTTGGGGTTTTTTATATATATATTTATTTTATTTTACGCTATGTGGAGCCCAGTCCTGATTTAGAGAGCTCTGATTGGTTCGTTTTTTCTTTATTATCTGACCCTGTGTCATTAAAGCTGTGACGTTTGAACCTGCTGGGATTTACGGACGTGGCACTATTCCTCTCTTTATTTATTAGACCCAAACCTAATTCGATGGCCCATTTAATTTTTACTATAAAAGAAATTAATACAACTTTTAAATAATGAAAAAGTTACTAAGCTTACTATTAAGAAATTAATAACATAGTGTTACACATAGGGACGGATAATTATTGGATACTCTCAGAGTATCATAAATGAGTATTTTCTCATCTCACATAACTGTGAGTCCTACTAATTAAATTTATGGTGTAATTCACAATTCATTTAAAAAGAGAGAGAACGTATTTATGGTACTTTCGAAGTATTTAATAATTTTTCCATAAAGAAAGTGGGAATAAAAAACAATAACTAATTTAACTAATTAGTTTAGCAAGTTTAAACCTTAAGCAATGATAACCAATAGATTCAAAGAAATGTGAAATGACTATTCACAGGCAGTTTCGCAAATCGCAACCCTTCCCTACCTCCCAAAAAAATAGACGATAAAAATTTAGTTTACAAATTCTATCCTTCAATTTGAACCCAAAAGGCTATTTATAGTTTTAGAAAGCATTTGCGGATTTTAGTACACGAATGACCATCCATGTTTTAGAACTTGTAGTTGTTAGCTATTAATGAAGTGAAAAGGAGTCAAAAGACTTTGCAACTGACCAATTTTGTTTCGGATTGTTCTTTTTTTTTTGGTATTAGCATTTTAATTTTTATGTCTCCACTTTGGGCAAGGTTTCTTGAACCCAATATTCATCAAGAAGCCCATCTAGAGGTTTCACACACAAGCATGACTTGGTCCAAGTTCTTGATAGCCTAATCACGAATTAGATCCACAAGAAGAAGATAATACAGCCCATTACTCATTCCTCCTCATAGAGGATTGCAGAGACTTGGTGAGGAAAATTCTCAGAGAGCAAATCAAATACTGCTTCAGAGAAGCCAATCAATGTGCGGATAGGCTTGCTAAAACCGGAGCTAAGCTAGAACGGGATTTTATCGTTTATGAATCTCCTCCTTCGGTGATTATTTTGATGTTGTTTTATGATTGCACGGGCATGTGCTTTGAGAGGCTTAGGCCTAGCTAACTTTGTTACATAATTTTTTTTAGCCTTTAATAATATCCTTGGTTACCACACAATATAATAATAACAGCCTATTCCGAGCTCAACATACATAATGTTTTTTAGCCTTTAATAATATCCTTGGTTACCACATAAAATAATAATAACAGCCTATTCCAAGCTCAACAATCATCTATTATTGGACGAGAAATTATAAAGTTCTCATAGTGGACGAGTGACATGATCTACCATTTCACTAAAAGACCCTACCTGTTTAAAATTGCCAAGTCAAAATTTTTTTTAAATAGAAACTGATTACTGACTCAGCAATTTTAAACAAGTAAAAGTCTTTTAGTAGAATATCAGACAAGTGATGTGGTCCACCATGAGGACTGTATAATTTCTCCTATTGGACGTACCATTGAATCAATCATTCTCACATCAAAAACATGTTTTTTTTTTTTTTTTTGTTAAAAATAAATGTTACTGTTTGGTCAGCAAACCTTGTACTTAGAAATCTAAATTTTTTCTATATTTTACTAAAAATAATTAAATCAAATTTTGTGGCCCACCATATTGCAAAGTAAGCATTTTAGTGTTAGAGGCATTATTTACCATCTCAAAAATTACTTTATCTATTATATATACAATTTTACAATACAACCAACATCTCATTTCTTATTTATCTCATTATTCATTAAAATATTAATTTCACTAACTATTTCTCTCTCTTCCTCTTCATAAAAATAATTAAAAAAACTCAGCCACCACCAAAAAAAAAAAAAACTAACCACCACCATCACTCACCCTTCCTCTCCATTTCATTGTATCTAAAAGATTACCACCATCATAAAATATTTTAAAAAATGAATAAATACCCAGCCACCACCAAGAAAAAAAAATCCAACAAAACCACCACGTCACCGGCCTACAACCAACACCACAACCACAATAGCCACCACCACGCCACTGACTAGCAACCACCACCACCACAACAACCACAATCACAAGAAACACCACCACAAGAACCACCAGAGAAAGGAAAAAAAAAAAAAAAAAAACACCACATCGATCTCCACCTCACCCTGCCAAAAAAAAAAAAAAACCGTGAGCTAGAGAGAGATGTGAGAGAGAGAGGCTAATATTTTTTAAGGGAGTAAAAAATATCATATGAGATTTGGAACGATGCTATTGTACTATCGTAAATTTATGATAGTACTATAGTACAATTGCAAATTTTTTTAGAATTACAAGTCCGGATAATGCGAGTTTTATGGGGTTTTATGCTAAATTTGAGCATATTTAGAGTTTTACAACTTTGGATACTAATGCTCTTAGAAATGAACTATTCTTGTCTTTTTCTATCCCTCCCTCTTATTTATGTGTAAGGGATTTAGATTGCAAAAGTTATTCATCTTTTTGTTCCTTCTGGTTCTTAGTAATGCAACGATATTGATTAAAAAAAATAATAATAAAAAAGCAAAGACTCGATGCTTGGAATATTGAACTGATTGCTGGAAAGCCTCTCTAAAATCTTGAAATGAATTTAGGAACACAATTTGACAAAAAGGCAAGAGCCAATTTGGCTGGAGTGCGAAGACATGTATTTTGGGAACATATTCATCTTACTTTATTTTGGACTTGGGCAACACAAGAAACTTTCATTTTTCTTTTTTATGGCTTGAACTTGATCAAACGAGTAGTTGCAAACTTGCCATATAAACCATGTCTAACACCATGTTGGTAACTTGATATAATTAAACTGGATGGGGATTACGAGATCTTGCGCAAAACTATGGATTTTAATAGGTTGGTTTGATATGGGTTGCACTACAATGAAAAGGGTGTGTGTGTCTTTAACAGAAATAGTTTGGGGAGAGACGGAGAATTGAAAAATTGAGAGAAATGAGATGGGTTGATTTAGATAAGGTAACATTTGTGATGAAGAACATCCGCGTGTGAAGTTAAGATTAAGTGTCTGTTTGGATACCGTTTATTTACTGAAAACTGAAAACTTATTTGTTGAAAATACTGTAGCAAAATATTTTTTTTAAGGGCAAAACACTGTACATGAACATTATTCACGCATTTTTGTGTTTCATTTTTGTGTTTTGCCTGGTTCATGAATAGTGCACTGTAGCCATGGGTCCCACTGTTTCAAACGCTAAACGCAGACATGGGGCTAGGAACGTGCTTTCCAAACGGACACTAACACTTAGACATAATTGATGGTCTTTTCAAGTTTTTGAACTTGTGTTCGACCAAATAAATGGTTGAAAATGTATGTGTCTTCTAATTGGGTTAGGTTAGGTTAATTGGATGGTCTTTTGAAAATGCTCAAAATGATAAGTTTTGAAACACATTGGTTTTCACTAGTTAAATAAATGAGCACAAAGTATGTGTAAGAAAAAAAAACCCACCAAGTTTATGAAAGAAAAAACTCGATACATAAACTCATTTGATAAGTTACAAACTTATATACTTCACTAGGGATGAAAGGCTCATAGAATGAATTATTATTATAACTCAAACAATCAAATACTACTAGTTTAGTGGAAAAGACAATGCTACAAGCATGGTTCTTAGAACCGGACCAGACCGGGAGGTCGGACCGTGAGAACTGAGAACTGTGATGAAAACCGGTTTTTTAAGCCTAAAGAACCGAATTTTTTGTTAATTCCGTGAACCCCTAAAACCGGGGTTGGACCGCATGAGCCAGTGAGAACCGTGCAGTCCAACCCTTAGAATTTTTTTTTTTTTTTAATAAAAACAACCTAACACAATTTTATTCTACTTAATTAAATTAACCATCTCTTACAAGGAATTAAAAAAATATATTATAATTAAAATCCTTCAAAGATATTCAATTTTACTTCAAAAATTAATCATAAATTTTAATGTTTTCATGGTTATTATTTTATTTTGTTAACTTTCTTATTTAATTATTAAATATATGCTTGAAAATAATTAAATTTCCCTTACATATATAGATATATTAGCCAATTTTGCTAATTTTATAAATTTAATATCTATATTTAGGCTTTAATTAATTATGACGTCATTACGGTTCGACCTCAAAAACCTTGAACCTCTCTCTTTTACGGTTCAATGAACGGACCGGATCTTAAAACCTTGGCTACAAGTCGTTCCTAGATTATTGACAACCTAGTGCATAATATAAGAGACATGTAAAGTACTACATAATTATATATCTTCGTGCAATAGTTTAATCGAATTAATTGGGAGATACCTATAATTTTGTTAGATTTTTTGTTAGAAACTTGTAATTAATGTAATTATCATATGTACACAAAACACTATTAAGACTAAATGACCAATTGAGCATCTTAAGGTCATTTTGTCCGCTAAGTTTTCTCCTATTCCTTTGAACTACCACGTGTCCACAACATTCATAAAAATTAATTACAAATTAATTACAAGTACGTTTCAAAGTTTGACTACATATAAAATAAGACATAATTATAATATAAATTAATAATATCAAAATCACTATAAGTAACTATTAAATAAATAAAATTTAAATTAAACTAAAATAGAGAAATTATAATGATTTGCTAATTGAGTCAATAAATTAGAGGAAAAATGAAAATCTTAAACTATAAGATAAACAAATAGAAAAAAAAAAAAGTAGATAAAGAAATTTGTACGGGGTGGAGGTGTTGTGCATGATAGCCAAAACACAATCAAGCCTTAAACACTTGATGGAAATGGACTCAAATTAATTATAATGAAAAGAAGAAACCAAAGTTGAACACGCAAGTTGGATTTGAAGATCTGTGTATGGGGATGCATTGAAGAAAATACTCTTCTTTCTGCTTAAAAATATTATACGAAATTGAAGTGTGTATCAAAGATTTCTAGCTTTGTAAGATCTTCTTCCACCTTAGTATACTACAAACAATGGCACAAGTATAGGTCAAGCATCATTCATCGAGGTTGAAGAGTAAAAAAACCGTGAGCTAGAGAGAGAGGCTAATGTTTTTTAAGGGAGTAAAAAATATCGTATGAGATTTGGAACGTTGCTATTGTACTATCGTAAATTTATGATGGTACTATAGTACAATTGCAAATTTTTTTAGAATTACAAGTTCGGATAATGCGAGTTTTATGGGGTTTTATGCTAAATTTTAGCATATTTAGAGTTTTACAACTTTAGATACTAATGCTCTTAGAAATGAACTATTCTTGTCTTTTTCTATCCCTCCCTCTTATTTATGCGTAAGGGATTTAGATTGCAAAAGTTATTCATCTTTTTGTTCCTTCTAGTTCTTAGTAATGCAACGATATTGATTAAAAAAAATAATAATAAAAAAGCAAAGACTCGATGCTTGGAATATTGAACTGATTGCTGGAAAGCCTCTCTAAAATCTTGAAATGAATTTAGGAACACAATTTGACAAAAAGGCAAGAGCCAATTTGGCTGGAGTGCGAAGACATGTATTTTGGGAACATATTCATCTTACTTTATTTTGGACTTGGGCAACGCAAGAAACTTTCATTTTTCTTTTTTATGGCTTGAACTTGATCAAACGAGTAGTTGCAAACTTGCCATATAAACCATGTCTAACACCATGTTGGTAACTTGATATAATTAAACTGGATGGGGATTACGAGATCTTGAGCAAAACTATGGATTTTAATAGGTTGGTTTGATATGGGTTGCACTACAATGAAAAGGGTGTGTGTGTCTTTAACGGAAATAGTTTGGGGAGAGACGGAGAATTGAAAAATTGAGAGAAATGAGATGTGTTGATTTAGATAAGGTAACATTTGTGATGAAGAACATCCGCGTGTGAAGTTAAGATTAAGTGTCTGTTTGGATACCGTTTATTTACTGAAAACTGAAAACTTATTTGTTGAAAATACTGTAACAAAATATTTTTTTTTAAAGGCAAAACACTGTACATGAACATTATTCACACATTTTTGTGTTTTGCCTGGTTCATGAATAGTACACTGTAGCCATGGGTCCCACTGTTTCAAACGCTAAACGCAGACATGGGACTAGAAACGTGCTTTCCAAATGGACACTAACACTTAGACATAATTGATGGTCTTTTCAAGTTTTTGAACTTGTGTTCGACCAAATAAATGGTTGAAAATGTCTGTGTCTTCTAATTGGGTTAGGTTAGGTTAATTGGATGGTCTTTTGAAAATGCTCAAAATGATAAGTTTTGAAATACATTGGTTTTCACTAGTTAAATAAATGAGCACAAAGTATGTGTAAGAAAAAAAAACCCACCAAGTTTATGAAAGAAAAAACTCGAAACATAAACTCATTTGATAAGTTACAAACTTATATACTTCACTAGGGATGAAAGGCTCATAGAAAGAATTATTATTATAACTCAAACAATCAAATACTACTAGTTTAGTGGAAAAGACAATGCTACAAGCATGGTTCTCAGAACCGGACCAGACCGGGTGGTCGGACCGTGAGAACCGGGAACTGTGATGAAAATCGGTTTTTTAAGCTTAAAGAATCGGATTTTTTGTTAATTCCGTGAACCCCTAAAACCAGAGTTGGACCGCATGAGCCGGTGAGAACCGTGTGGTCCAACCCTTAGCATTTTTTTTTTTTTAATAAAAACAACCTAACACAATTTTATTCTACTTAATTAAATTAACCATCTCTTACAAGGAATAAAAAAAAATATTATAATTAAAATCCTTCAAAGATATTCAATTTTACTTCAAAAATTAATCATAAATTTTAATGTTTTCATGGTTATTATTTTATTTTGTTAACTTTCTTATTTAATTATTAAATATATGCTTGAAAATCATTAAATTTCCCTTACATATATAGATATATTAGTCAATTTTGCTAGTTTTATAAATTTAATATCTATATTTAGGCTTTAATTAATCATTAAATTAATTATGACGTCATCACGGTTCGACCTCAAAAACCTTGAACCTCTCTCTTTTACGGTTCAATGAACAGACCGGATCTGAAAACCTTGACTGGAAGTCGTTCCTAGATTATTGACAACCTAGTGCATAATATAAGAGACATGTAAAGTACTACATAATTATATCTTCGTGCAATAGTTTAATCGAATTAACTGGGAGATACCTATAATTTTGTTAGATTTTTTGTTAGAAACTTGTAATCAATGTAATTATCATATGTACACAAAACACTATTAAGACTAAATGACCAATTGAGCATCTTAAGGTCATTTTGTCCGCTAAGTTTTCTCCTATTCCTTTGAACTACCACGTGTCCACAACATTCATAAAAATTAATTACAAATTAATTACAAGTACGTTACAAAGTTTGACTACATATAAAATAAGACATAATTATAATATAAATTAATAATATCAAAATCACTATAAGTAACCATTAAATAAATAAAATTTAAATTAAACTAAAATAGAGAAATTATAATGATTTGCTAATTGAGTCAATAAATTAGAGGAAAAAGGAAAATCTTAAACTATAAGATAAATAAATAGAAAAAAAAAAAAGTAGATAAAGAAATTTGTACTGGGTGGAGGTGTTGTGCATGATAGCCAAAACACAATCAAGCCTTAAACACTTGATGGAAATGGACTCAAATTAATTATAATGAAAAGAAGAAACCAAAGTTGAACACGCAAGTTGGATTTGAAGATCTGTGTATGGGGATGCATTGAAGAAAATACTCTTCTTTCTGCTTAAAAATATTATACGAAATTGAAGTGTGTATCAAAGATTTCTAGCTTTGTAAGATCTTCTTCCACCTTAGTATACTACAAAAAATGGCACAAGTATAGGTCAAGCATCATTCATCGAGGTTGAAGAGTAAGGTAGAGAAGTTTGTTGTGGATGAATTTTACTAATTGGCTACTGTGAGAATCATGGAAAATGAGAATGGAAAAGCAAAAGTTTCTAAAGTAAGCCAAATTAATTGGTTGAGTGCTTGACCTAGTAACGTGAGTGGGAAAACACAAGGCAATAGTAAAACAGTAAGAGTAAGTAAATGATAAACAAATACAGAAAGGTGTGGCTTTAAACTTGAAAAGAGATTTGACGAGACAAGGGGCCAAAACTTTTCCTTTGTGGGGGCTAGCCCTTACAAAAATAAACTAGAATTATCAGTTTTATATAATATAAAGGACTTTAACAAATTTTTGGCTACCCCTTATAAAAGTAAACTGGAATTCTCATTTTTATATAACATAAACGACTTTTACAAAAGTTTGGGGGGTCATGCCCTCCCCCACATATCAAAATAGCTCCGCCCGTGCATCTCTTCCACCGAAATTTCAATGACAAAAGATAATAGTAAAACTGTAAAAAATGACAGAATTTGGGATTAATCCTTATAAAAATAAACTGGGATTCTCAGTTTTATATGATATAAATGACAGAATTTGGCCTCCCCACTTATCAATGTAGCTCCGCCCTTGTATCTCTTCCAACTTGCCCAAAGTCTATTTTGCTTGGACTAGAAGAGAATGGTGCAGTTCATGCACTTGCAGAGTGAGCTCTATATTGTAATTTTTCTAGATCTATTCATTTTGCCGTATGTCTCCAATCTGTTTTTGATGTTTTAATTTGAGACTCCTGTGTACAGTCACTTTTTGTGTGTAAATGAATTATTTCGAGTAAAAAAGAGAAGAAGAAGAAAAAAAAAAAAAAAAAAACAATGCTACAAGTCGTTGATCAACTAAGCACTATGATAAATAGCTGGTCGCTACCATGTTATGGCCAGATGCAAATGAAACAACGATCATTTCATTTCACGCTGTAGCACCAAACTCCCATCCTACACGTGGCTAAACGCAATTGGCAGTCCGAATCTAACTTTCACATCTCTCTAAAGCGTACGAACTACCAACCATCAAGCATGATCCTAGCCGTACGTTCAGCACTCAGCCTATCACCACGTGACGATTAAATATAATAAAATAATTTTTAAAGATATAAATAATTCTGTGAAACTCAATTTTAAAATAAAAACTACGTATTTGTAAATCTCGTAAATAGCATATGGGATTCACGCAAAAAAAACAGCTCCGTTGAGAAACTTACAAAACGCCCTTACCAAATGGAAGCTAAAACAATCCAACGGCTGAAAACGAACTCTAAAACTTTGCCAGTTGTCCAAAAACGACTCCTATATATTTGTCGGCTTGTTCAGTGTCCCTAGTCTCTCTACTCAAGCTTTTTGTGACATTACAGTCTTAGCATTATCCTTGCGTGATCAAAGGTCTGCATCTGTTAATTCAACTTTAGCAAAGTAATCATTCTTGATGCGATTTATGTGATCCGATTGTCTAGTAGTTTGGTTGCAGAGAAAATTCAGATTACATAGTTATTGGTTCGAAGTATAAGTCAATATATACGTACAGACGTACTTAATACACTGGTAGCTAGTAACAATCAATACATATATACAGAACTTGAATAATTTGGCTTCTCTTGTTTTGCATGCTCTTTTACTTTTCTCTTGTAGTCTGATATATGTATGGTTTGACTTGGTTTGGTCCGAATATAGAAGAAGATTTTGATCGTTGACAATAATCATGGGGAAGAGCTACGCAACAGTGAGCGAGGAATACCAGAAGGCAGTCGAGAAATGTAAGAGGAAGCTCAGGGACACGTCGCGGAGAAACACTGTGCTCCTATCATTCTTCGTGTGGCGTAAGACGCTCTCTCTCTAAATATACACACATATACATAAAGAAAATATAATATGGTTA
Organism: Quercus suber; assembly: GCF_002906115.3. Lineage (NCBI taxonomy): Eukaryota > Viridiplantae > Streptophyta > Magnoliopsida > Fagales > Fagaceae > Quercus > Quercus suber. The sequence goes on from NW_027069846.1 coordinate 370,346, forward strand.
GATTCTAATGAAGAGTTTAAACATATAGAAGAATTTAAATTTAGTTATAAGCATATATTTTCTTCTTAAAAAAAATAGTTAAAAGCATATATTTAAAATAATAACATGTACAAAATGTCCTCAAAAGGTTACATGGCAACAATGGAAGAAGTTTAAGATAAAATAAAAAGTCAAATGCTTAAATTATAGATATATATATATATATAGATTTATGAGTTTCTTATTATGCCTTTTTTTTTAAAAAAAAGTTAAGTATATATTTGAAGTAGATGAAACAAATTGTATGAAGGAAAATATATATTTAAGATTATATTGAAAGATATAACTTAAAGAGTTGTAAGTTCTTTCTTCTTAAAAAAAAAGTGTTAACTCTTTTACTTTATAAACTTGACTGGACTAATATTTTGTTAGAAACTAGTCTTTGGATTTTATATATATATGGTTTGTAACTTTGCATATGCTCATCATAGTTAGAAAATATCATATAAAAAAAAAATTGAAAGATATAACTTAAAGAGTTGTAAGTTCTTTCTTCTTAAAAAAAAAGTGTTAACTCTTTTACTTTATAAACTTGACTGGACTAATATTTTGTTAGAAACTAGTCTTTGGATTTTATATATATATGGTTTGTAACTTTGCATATGCTCATCATAGTTAGAAAATATCATATAAAAAAAAATTAAGAACTACATAAATTCTTAAATGTTCAAATTGTAGTGTGTGTTGTTTTTTAATATTTTACCAAATGAATAGTTTAAAAAATTTTAATAGTAAATATATTCGAATTTAGCCATGATTATATTAGTATGAACATTAGAGTTTTGATAGTTATATACAGGATTTCAATTGAAATGTGTATGCATGGTACGTAGTGTGTAATTCAACATATGCAACAATAATTAACACGTTCAAGTAGCTGTTTATTGGTGTTGCAGATGGCATTCGGCTGGTACCTTCGATGTGAAGACGAAGACGGGAGGACCGTTTGGGACTATAAGGCACCCGGAGCAAACAATGGTCTGGAGATGGCCATCAAGGAGCATTTTCCCATTTTGTCTTATGCAGACTTCTACCAGGTAGGTGCAATACTATGGTACTTGTAAAACACTAGTACTGGTACAATAATACAATTCACTTTTTGGATTTGAAATTGTTAAAATAGACTTTGATTCATTTTTGCGTTGTAGTTGGCCGGAGTTGTTGCTGTTGAAATTACGGGAGGGCCTGAGATTCCTTTCCATCCTGGGAGGCCGGTTAGTGAACCTCATTTTCTCAATGCTTTGCTTTCCATATTACTGATTACATGCATTGGTTTTGGTCGAGAAATTGTTGATCTTCATGTGTCACAAATTATATATATTGGTAATCTTTTCATGTTCTTAATTTTTAAGTTTAGCTGCATGTCTTGGACTTAATCTATAATTAAGCTTTTGCTTGTAATGATTTTTTTCCCCTTACAACAAATGGGGAGCTGGGATTCAAATCCAACTCTCATGCATAGAAGAGATAGGTAATGCCATTAAATTACAAGACTCTTGTAATGAAACTAGTTTTTTGATTAATGTTATGAATTGGTATATTGTACATTTGTTGTACATACCCTATAAATTTATAATCCCTTTGATTGACTGATGGCATAATGTTAAATCCTTTTTATATTATTATTACCTCTCTCTCCTTCCTATCTAATAATGTTCTAAACTTGTTTAGCAAAAAAAAAAAAAGGTTCTAAACTCAGCTCACGTTCCTAATTGGTGGGTGAACAATCCGGCACTAGTTAGAAGACATGAATGTTAACAATTTGTTCAAAATTCAAGCAATAAGCTGGTAATTTGAAAATTGAAATCATAACATAATAATACATTTTTAGTGCTATCGTGTATATGCAAATTATGGATTTTTGTTTTTTTCGTTTTTTCTCTTGTTTTGTGATCAATTCCATGTATAAATTCTTGTGTTTATCTAAAATTGTATGAACAGTTCTAGTTGAGCACATTTAGATGCCTGAAATTACTTTGTCATCTAGTAGTTTATTTGATGTTGTTAGACTCTATAGATTATATTATTTAATTCTGTCGTATTAGAAGTATATATGTTCAATTCTAAGAAGTATTTGTTTCGCTCAGGACAAAACTGAACTACCCCCAGAAGGTCGTATGCCTAATGCTACCAAAGGTCAGTATTAATTTGTTTAAAATCAAGCTATAGCCAGATCATCACAGGTATCTAATTACTTATCGAATAATTTAACTAATCTTTTGTTTGAACTCAAGGTTCGGATCATCTGAGGGATGTATTTGGCCACATGGGTCTCAGTGATAAAGATATAGTTGCTTTATCTGGTGGTCACACCTTGGTATGCTCACAAATATGAAGTTCTTTTGCTACCTTCTTTCATAATTTATCACTGGTTTTGCTATAATTAAATGTTTCTACTGATACCTAGTTTTGAGCAATTCATGAATTGTAATGATTGTTGAATTGTTCTAAATGTTTTTGGAATCATTTTACAGGGAAGATGCCATTAGGAGCGTTCTGGATTTAAGGGACCCTGGACCGCCAACCCTCTTATTTTCGATAACTCCTACTTCAAGTAAGACATCTCTCTTGTTGATTTCTTGAGTTAATGTCTTCTGGTCAAGTTGATTGTATATCCATAATGCATTGTTTTCTTTTGTATCATTCTTTCATTTGTTCTTTGCGTATGCTTACTACTTAAGTGTATGTTTGGATTAGCTTTTTGCCGAAGTAAAAGTACAATTGCACTTATAATCTAAAAGAAAAACAGGCAATTCAAACACGCGCAATCTGCTGATGGAGAAAATATATGATGCATCGCGTGCATATATCCTTCCTCTCACATGGGGTACCACCTCCAACTGATGGGTTTGAATCTTATTTAAAACAGGGAACTCCTTAGTGGAGAGAAAGAAGGTCTAATCCAGCTGCCATCTGATAAGGCTCTTCTGGAGGATCCCATCTTCCGTCCTCTTGTTGAGAAATATGCTGCAGTGAGTATCTTACCCCTGTCCTGCAGTTTATTTATTACAAACATGTTAAGTAGGGTTGACAATTTTGTAATTCAACTTTCTGGTTTCTGTCAATTTTGCTTCAGGATGAGGATGCCTTCTTTGCTGATTATGCTGATGCTCATTTGAAGCTCTCAGAGCTTGGGTGACTGAGAAACATGTTTGCATTCCTTGAACTGCCTAATACATGGTTAAGTATCTCCTCAAAGTTTTCTCCTCAATCTGACTATCAAACATTATATGACATGTTTAGGTTTGCCGATGCTGAATAAATGATTGAGAGGCTGATTCATTAAATGCAAAGAAAGCCATGTGATATAAACGTGGAATGGCTATTCGAAAATCGCAACCCTCCCTCCCTCCCTCCCTCCCAAAAAAAGACAATAAAATGTACCATCCATGTTTAGGCCTTGTTACTGAAGTGAAAGACTTTTGTTTCGGTTTGTTTTTTTTTTTTTTTTTTTCCTTTTGGTATTAGCATTTTAGGTTTTTTTTTTTTTTTTTTTTTTTCCTTTTGGTATTAGCATTTTGTGTTCCCACATTGTACGCCAGAAGTCCAAACGTGGAGCTGCATTTTGGGCAGGGTTTCTTGAACCCAATTATTCATTAGGAAGCCCATCTAGAGGTCTCGCCCAAGCATGACTTATTTTGGTCCAAGATCTTGATAGCCTAATGACGAATTAGATCCACAAGAATAAGATAATACAGCTCACAGCACTAATATAGAAGCATAAACAATGATAAAATAGATAATAGAGAAAAAAAAATAGATAGCCATAGACCTGTTTTATTGATTGAGGATATTATGTCACCTTAAGTCAAATTAGGATAGTCTATAGTTCCGTCATTATTAGCTATGTCAAGTCTAACTTTTTGAGCAAAAAAGTAAGGTAAACCGGCAATAAATTTTTCTTTCCAATAAGATTGTTGACAATCCTTTCTATTTAAAACTTTTGAAATAAGACATCTTTATACCATCTAAAATCAGAAAGTTGTGGACATCTTAAATTAATTAAAACATCTAAAGCACTTTCTTTATATTGATTAGGGTCTCCAACAAAATGTTTAGTTATGGTGAAAATTATAGTATAAATTGCATCTTGTGAGGGGTGATTATCTGTCATTATTACACGTCCATTAGTTTCTCTTTTAATGGCTGTTAGTATTTTATGTCTGTCATCATTACTTAAATAGTGGTCCCACTAGCCTTTCAATTGGCCAGTAAAACTAGTAACAATTAAGTGAGCTATTTGTTGATCTAATTTTCCCTTATTTTTATAGACATTGGTGAGCAAAGTCATTCCGTGTAAAATATTTATTATTTCATATTCTGACATTCCATCTATATTCCATTCATATATTAAATCTGGTGAATAAGATGAATTAACAAAAGTATGTCTTTCTTCAAATTGTAAATCAGGGGGAGTAGGTTTAGTATACCAATTCTTACTGGGATATATGTCATCAATTTTTCCTTTTTTACGGTCTTGCGATGAAGATCCTAAAGTCAATTTATTAACTCATAATTTGCCTGTAAATTGTGATTCTAATTTATCAATGTCTGATGAATCTGTCAAATCTATCAGTTGATTTTCGTCTTTTGATTCTTCATTCTCTGAAGACTCAATTTTCTTTATTGTATTTAATCTTATTTCTTTGTTTTTTAGTGATTCCATTTCTTTTTGTGATTCCAATTTTATTAAATCTAGCTTTTTGGCTATTTCATCAAGTAAATTATTTGTTTGATCTGTCATGGGTTTCTTTAAGGGTGATCTAAGGTGAGGGGGTATTTCATGATAAAGGGGTATTAGATTCATTTTCCTTTTTTATGGAGATGGAAGAGGGTGTTATTCTATCTTCTATGTCTTGAAGCTTTTGACCAATTGATTTTAAATAGACATTAGTATAATTGTTTTGTTGAATTATATTATCATGTTTCTTATGATAATCACTTAGACTAGGTCTTTTAATAGGAGTGGCCAATACTTGAGTTCCACTTTGATTCAATATGACTGATTCAAAGAGCGGATAAGTTTGGTACATTTTCATGATTTTCTGTCAATGTCCATGATAAAGTTTTTTCTATCACACTTATCTTGTTATTATGATAATCTAAAAAGTTAACGAAACTAAAGTGTGTTTGTAAGTCTGTCACCATTTCATAATATTTATTTTTTAAATTATTTCTTTCTTGTTCATTATAATCTTCAAAAAAGTGGTTTTTTCTATTAGGGTTTTCAGGTTTTAGATAGTCATGGTTTAATAATTCTTTATCTAAAAAAAATTCTTTAGATAAAACATTAATATGTCTATCATGATCTATCGGTCCTAAAATGTTTGTTTGTGTAGGAGAATCAGGTTGAGGTTGAGACTCATAAAGGGGTTGGTGAACATTGGGGGTTGGTTGTGTGGTTTCTGTTGGGTAATAAGTTGTTTTTGTCAGGATTGGGGTCCTTCTAGTGTTTATTGGAGGAAGGTGTATGGCTGGGGGAAGGGTTTGAGGAGGTAGAGGCCTAGAATTTGAAAAAGATGATCTAGAGGAGAAGGAGCTTCTTGGGGTAAACATCATATGGGTTTTTCTCCTTTAAGAACTACTAGCTCTAATTAGTTTGTTGGTTTGTTTATCATTGTGAAAAGAAATAATAATTGTACCATCTATATTTTGGGCTATAAAATTAGGTTCTGTGTTTTCTATCTTTGGTGGGGAAGCAATGGCATCTAGTTGCCATCGTTCAGGAAGGTTTATGTCTGTCCATTGTATCTATTGGGGTACGCGAAGTCTATTGTTTGGGGTTGAGGCTTGAAGGAGGAGAGTATGTCCTTTGGGAGAGGTTATCATGGCTTGAGGGTCAAGAGTGGTATTCACTAATTTATAATAAATTCTATAAACAATAGCTAAAGGTTCTAAACCTTCTTTCAGATAATACCCATTTGTTTTTATATTCAAAATTAAAGCATTTATTATATTTTTGTTTGATAAACTTAAAGCAAAATTCGGATAAAAATTAAAGTATATCGGTCCATTATGTGAACTTGTTTCCATCATTCCTAAGAGTGAGTCATTAAATCTTAGATGTCTGTCATCTCTTAAACAAAGTAGAATACTTGTATTTAAAGCTTCTCTTGTTAATGGTTTTACAGCCACCTGAACTAAGCCAATATGTACAAAAGCATATTTTTCTTTATGTCAGTTTATTGAGTCTGTCGAAAATAATTGGATTGTTTCATATTCATTATATAAAGAGTAAGTTCTGGATTGTTTCATATTCATTATATAAAGAGTAAGTTCTTTCAATAGTTTTTATAGTATAATCTGTTAAGAATAATAACTTAGAAAATGAAGTTTGTTGGTAGATTTTATCAAGTTTTTCTGTCGGTATATTCCATTTATTCAATTCTAACAAATTTTTGTCTATATCTTTCATGCTATATTCTACAGAATTAACTATTCTTTCATTATCCATATTCTTATTAGTGTGTGCCTGACCTAAGTGAGAACTAGCAACAGATGATGAGCTACAAAACATATTCATTCTATTTCTAAACAATTAATAATTACTAGCGGAACTTATTACTAACCACTGGTATCCTTGCTATCACGACCACCTCCTTGGGAAACTTCATTGTGGGACCATCCAAACAATGCCTGTCCATCGGCTAACAAAATGGGTTGACCAACGCGATTCTATAATTTGCCAACGAGTATCTGAGGCTGACCAACGCTACCAAGGAGCAAGTAGTGGCTGTCTAGTAATAAATTGTTCCTAGTAACTTCTTAATTGTAAAAAAATAAAACTCATACATCTACCATCCATGGCTCTAATACCATTTACCACCCCAGGATAGAGCACAACAGTAATATAGAAGCATAAACAATGATAAAATACATAATAGAGAAGAAAATAACAAAATAGATATATTCAAAATAAGTTAAAATGGAGTATGGAATATGAAAACAAAAACTAGTAAAATCTTACTTGAATAAATACTTCTATCTTTGATAATATCTTGAAAATAAACTCTTGTCTTGGAGCTACAGGATTACAAAATAAAATATGTCTGAAAAGTTACAAAATTACAAAATAAAATCTATCTTTTGAAAATAAAAGATTACAAGGTATGTCTATAGAATCTTTCAAGTTAAGTAAATAGTCTTTTTTGTCTTTCAGGTGGTTAGGTAGGTTGTCTATTAGTTTTATTATTATCTTTTTCTATTTCCCTTTTCTTTTATTAATTTTATGTGGGTTGGTTGATTTTAATTATTTTTTTAATTTAATCTATTTCTTTTTGTTTAACATTAAATATTTCCATTAATTCATTTATGATATATTTCTCAAAATCTAATTTACTGATTTGTTTAACAATTTTATTATGTTTTTCACATTGTTTTTTAGTATGTCCATATTCTTTACATTTATGACAAATAGTATATATGCTATTTTTATCAATTCTTTCATTATCTGATAATTCAGTAATATCTAATACTATTATATCTTTTTCTATATCACTATTTATATTTCTTCTTTCTAAGGGTGAATTTAAAGTTTCTATCTTTTTAGTTAATTTTGTTAAACTATTATCTTGTGTGTCTGTCATAGATCTTTTAATTGATTTTAGTTTCTTATCAATTTCTTTCTTTAGTCTATCATTTTCTTTTGGACTATTATGTCTCCATTGTCTTTTTGTCTTTCTTTTTCAATTTCTTTCATTATTATACCTTTTTTCTCTTTCTATATCTATTACGTCTAAGTTTGTCCATATTGCTTCCATAGAACTATTATTATCTTGTCTTTCTATTATTTCTATCTCTTTTCTTACTATTCATTTCTTTATTATACCTTTTTCTCTTTCTATATCTATCATATCATCTTTTTCCAGTACTATGTGCATAGCACTATATTATTCTTTATAATGTTGTAATCCCCCTCTAGTTTCATGGTTTATATTGTGCCTCCTCCTTTGATCATGTTCAAACCAAAAAGGAAAAATGGAAGTTTTTTGTGCTACCCAAGTCCAAAATAAAGAAAAATGAATATGACCCCGAAATACACATCTTGAGTCTTTGACCTTCTTTAATTTTTAATTTTTATAAATAAGTATCATTGCATTACTAAGAACCAGAAGGGACAAAATGATGGTGAGCTTCTCCAATCTAAATCCCTTACACATAAACAAGAGGGAGGGATAGAAAATATGAGGATAGTTCCTTCCTAATTACACCCAAAAAAAATTGCTTTGTTTTATTTTTTAAGAGGGAGGGATAACCATCATTGCATTAGTTTGGAATTCTTTTTTATTTTTTGATAGAAAATTTTGGATTTTTAAGTACATGGTTTGCTGACCATACTGTAGCATGTTTTTGATGTTCAAAATGATTGGGTGATTATTGAGCTTGGAGTGGGCTGTATTATCTTATTCTTGTGGATCTAATTCGTCATTAGGCGATCAAGATCTTGGACCAAAATGAGTCATGCTTGGGCGAGATCTCTAGATGGGCTTCCTAATGAATAATTGGGTTCAAGAAACCTTGCCCAAAATGCAGCTCCACGTTTGGACTTCTGGCATACAATGTGGGAACATAAAATGCTAATACCAAAAGAAAAGAAAAAAAAAAATCGAAACAAAAGTGAAATTTTGAACGGTGTAGCTTCAGTGTAGCTTGAATGCCACTAAAGAGATTCTTTCAAAAAAGTTTTTAGCTGTCTGAGAGGGACTCATATTCCTTTGAGACTGTCTGAGAAGGACTTTGTTAAAAATCATTTGACTATCTGAGAAAGACTTTGTTAAAAATCTTTCTAAAAATAAATTTTTAAAGAGAGAAAAAATTTCTTTTGAAGAGGATATATATATATATATATATATGTACTGAGAGTAATATTATTACTGCTGGGTATAGTTTATGACATTATCTACTTTTGAGTTTACAGTAATATTCACATCATCTGTGGCTCAATTTCGTCATTACACGTATCTTTAAAAATAGAGATCTCTTTTAATAAGTGTATGTTTTTTGGGATTGGGGGTAAGATGAACTTAAAGAATATTTATGTTTCAAATATATTAGTATATATTCCATTATCTATTGTAGAAAAATGGTAAAGCAAAGCCAAAAATGGATTTCCTAAGATAACCTTAGAGGATAGCTTATCTGTTAAAAAGAAATGTGTTCTAAATTTAATTCCATTGTTATATATGTATGTCTTTGTTAATTTATGATTAATTTTAAGTCTATCACCATTAGCCTGAGTTACTAGATAAACAGCGGATAATGGAATATATACTAATGCAATGATAGTTATTCAAACTAATGCAATGATAGTTATCCCTCCCTCTTAAAAAATAAAACAAAGATTTTTTTTTTTTAGTGTAATTAGGAAGGAACTATCCTCATATTTTCTATACCTCCTTCTTATTTATGTGTATGGGATTTAGATTGGAGAAGCTCACCATCGTTTTGTCCCTTCTGGTTCTTAATAATGCAATGATACTTATTTATAGAAATTAAAAATTAAAAAAGGTCAAAGACTCAAGATGTGTATTTTGAGGTCATATTCATTTTTCTTTATTTTGGACTTGGGTAGCACAAAAAACTTTCATTTTTCATTTTTGGTTTGAACAGGATCAAAGGAGGAGGCACAATATAAACCATGTCTAACAACCCCCCTCTCCCCCCAAAAAAAGAAGAAGAAGAAGAATACTACAAATTAGCTTGATATAATGAAACTAGAGGGGGATTACAACATTATACCCAAAACTATGGGCTTTAATAGGTCAGTTTGATCCAAGTTGCACTACGATAATAATAACTTTACATAGTAAAACCATTCAAAGACAAAAGAATCAAGCAAGATGTAAATGTTCATAGGTCAATTTAGATCGGGTTGCATATGAAACTCACTACTTAAATTGAATATGTCAGTTAAAGGATTTTGGGCTAGATATCAACTATTGAATCAGGAAAAATTGACTACTAGCGTTTGAGTGATTGGTCAAATGAAATTACTGATGCCTTGTAATCCACTAGTTTGAAAATGCATGAAACAACAAATCCACTTAAAAGTTAAAACACAATGTCTAATGAAGGGGAAAACCATTCTACCTTGTGGAGATTTGCTACAACCCCAAAATTTTCCACACACCCTTCATGCACAACTCAGTTGAGTCCACTACAAAACAAAGAGAATAGGAAGGGTGTGAAAATTCAATACCAATATACATTTTGTAATTTGTGGGTCAACCACAAAGCAATAAATCAAATTTACAAGGACCAAAACAATAGAATCAAGATAATATTGAGAATAACTTTTCTTCCCCGCAATTCAAAGAGATTTTAACACTATTTTAATTATTAAAACCCTTTGAGATTGCATGCAATAAGAATGTTGACAATGAACTTGGTGTTCATGACAGCGCTTTGGTGAGTGTGTCTCTAACACAAACAGTTTGGGAAGAGAGGGAAAACTTAAAAAGAGTCCAAATCCTCTGTCTCATCAATTGTATTTCACTTCATGCTCCACCAATAAAATTTGGATAGCTAACATTTTTCATTAAATGAGACAACTAGTCTTTCTCATTAAAGTCAGATTTATTTCATTTAATGAGAAATGTTAGTTGTCCAAGTTTTATTGGTGGAACATAAAGTGGAGCACAATTGATGAAACAGAAGATTTGGACTCACTTAAAAAAGGGGGGGGGAGAGAGAGAGAGAGAGAGAGAGAGAGAGAGAGAGAGAGATAGATTTATTATATAAGTTAACATTTGAGACACATGAAAATCATCCACGTGGGAGGATAAAATTACATGCAACCAATAAGAATAAATCACATATAAAATATAAGTATTAAAAGGCGACTACCCAAGTTAATGCCTGTAGTTTCTTTAAAACTAACTCTTGGACATAATTCATAATTGACGTTGTTTTTATAATAAAAAAAATTTAAACTTGCCATCAACTAAATAATTGGTTGAAAATGCATATGCCTTCGGCCTTCCAATCGGGTTACGTAATTGTTTCGATAGTTTGAAAAGCCCTAACAAAAGCACTTCATCCAATAAATAAATAAAAGCTTAAATGACTATGTTTTGAAACATATCGTTGACATTGAGCACAAATTATACGTAAGAAAGAAGCAACAGAAGAGACACAAAGTTACCCGGCCCATTGACAAGTAAAAACAACTTCAAATACATGACTAGGGATTAAAGGCCCATAGATTCATAGAATGAATTATACACAGGTTGTTTCGAAAAATTGCTGTTCTTTGTTTTTGGTAAATAAAAAATATAAGTGGCACCGAGGATGTTTCCCTACTTGGATATGACCATAATAGAACTTATCTACTTTCGGGCGAGACTTCGTACTCCTAACTTGTAAAAAACTCATTTATTATTCTTTAGACGTGTTAAAAATAAGATAAAATATAAGAAGTAGCCAACACACAATTAGCTACCGGAAGTTCACAAACCAGACTGTTTGACATTGTTGTTTAAACAATAATAACATGTATTTTTATAATACACAAACGCCTATTTTCACGTAACTGAAAACTGAATCACAATGTTAACAAACGGCCTGAAAGGTTGAAACTTGGCCACCTGCTGTACGCTACTATGCTATTATATTCTTCGGACTTTGGGACTGTGACACCGCTAACGCGTTAAACAACAATCAATTCATTTCACGCGGTAACACCAGCCAAACCCCAAACTACACGTGGCTGCGCGCAATTGGCAGTCCGATTACAATCTTTCCCATCTCTCAAAAAAACGCACCAACCACACACATTATCCGCGAAGCATGATCCTAGCCGTACGTTCAGCACGCAGCCTATCCCCCACACGACGATTTAAAAAAAAAAAAAAAAAAATCCAACGGCCGAAAAAACGAACGCCAGAACCTTCTTTGATCCCGTTGTCCAATTACGACTCCTATATATATATATATATATATATATCAGCTCAGTGTCTGCCTCTACTCTCTAGTCTCATCTACTCTCAGCTCAGCTTTTCCAGTCTTAATTAGCGTGATCAAAGGTCTCCAAAAAAAAAAAAATAGCGTGATTTAAGGTCTGTATCTTTTTTCTTTTCTTTTTTTTTTTTTTTTAACTTTTTAGCAAAGTTTATTCTCTGAATGCGATTTTATGATCCGATCGTCTAGTTTGGTTGCCGAGAAAATGCAGGAAAGTTCAAAGTGTAGTCTATAGGCTTAGAACTTGAATGATGGAGTTAGTTTCTCTTGTTTGTTTTTCTATTACTTTTTCTGAGGACGGAGAAGTGGATTGAATTATTTGTTTGTAGTTGTAGTCTGATCGATGATATGTGTGGTTTGATTTTGTTGAGTCAGAATATAGAAGAAGATCGTCTCCATGGGAAAGAATTACCCAACAGTGAGCGAGGAGTACCAGAAGGCAGTGGAGAAATGCAAGAAGAAGCTCAGAGGACTCATCGCCGAGAAAAAATGTGCTCCTATCATGCTCCGATTGGCGTAAGCGACTCTCTCTATCTATCTCTCTAATTTTTAATGAGTTTCTTAATTTTGACTTTTTAGTTTTTAGTTTGTTAAAAAGTTAAATTTTTTTTAGGAAAAAAATTAAATATTTAAAGTGGATAAGACAGAATGATCTGAGGAAAACTGGAAAATATATATGTGTAACTCTTTTACAATATATTTAAAGGGCTGTGTTTTATACACAATCCCCAAAAAAAAAAAAAAAAAAATTGAAACTGTAACTTGAATTCATGATTTTTATGTTGGAAATCATGACTTTGAGTTAAAAAAGTGCCACGTCTTTAAGACATTTTCACAGGGAAAAAAAAAAAAAAATCATAGGCGATATGCGATAAGTTATTACTGATTCTCATTTGAACACCCAACTTAAATTACTTTTTTACTCATTAATAACAACTAGAACTTGTTATTTATAATTTGCTGAAAAAATATTGTGAATATAGGATCTCTCTTTAAGATATAGTTTTCGTCATCTTTCGGAATGTGCGTAAAACTATATAAAATAGTTTGTGTGCAACAAATATTACCTATATTTTGTTTGAATATTGTTGTTGGATTATATATATTTTATGAGAGGATTCTATATAGTTTTTAACTATGCATATGTTCATCCTATATATCAGAATTTGGGATACATGATTACCCCGAAACATGATTATCAGATAATTTAACCAGTAAAGTTTCTGATGATAAAATGTGTAATTATCAAAAGGAGGCGTCATAGATTGAAACTCAATGAAAAAAGAAAAGAAAAAGATACATGATTATCTTAGAATAACAGAGTTTATACATGATCGTTGGGTGTTGTAGATGGCATTCGGCTGGTACCTTTGATGTGAAGACGAAGACAGGAGGACCGTTTGGGACTATAAGGCACTCAGCGGAGCTTGCTCACGGAGCAAACAATGGTCTGGATATTGCCATTAGGCTTCTTGAGCCCATCAAGGAGCAGTTTCCCATTTTGTCTTATGCAGACTTCTACCAGGTAGGTACCATGCTAGCCAGCTAAATTAAATACTAGTACCATACAATCAAACTACCTACTAGTTAATTGATTAATTTCCCCAAGTGGCAAGGGTTACTCGGTTGTGAGTTCATTGATCTGGGATGTGACATAAATTTAAAGATTTCAATTCATGGTACTATTGGTCAATGGGAGCTTTTGAGTATCTCATGGACAAAAAATTGAATACTCTTAACAAAAAATTGGGACATTACTTCTTTATTTTGTTAAAAAAAAAAAAAACTTATATAATTTGCTTTTATTTTTTATTTTTTATTTTTCACTTTTTGGATTTAAAGTTGTTAATTGCCTTTGATTCGTGTTTGCTTGTAGTTGGCTGGAGTTGTTGCTGTTGAAATTACAGGAGGGCCTGAAATTCCTTTCCATCCTGGGAGACCGGTTAGTGAATCTCAATATTCTCAACAGGATCATTATTGCTTCACATCCAACTGTGTACATGGTTGGATTGAAAGAGTGTTTTAGTTGTTAATGTGAATGAGGATCTCAATAGAGTAGAAAAGACACTGGCGGTAATCTGTGACACATTTGATTGGGTGAAGTGAGACAATTGCACACGAGGACAATTAAGGAACAAAATGACTGGCTGTTCTTGAGAAGAGCAGTGTGCCATTTAAGGGATTATTTGAGAGTTGAGCAACGATTCAATGCATGGAAGGGAGGGGGTGTATTTTGTGATCTACATCTACTAAAGAATATATAGTGATCAAACTGATTCTTAAGAGTGAATTGGCTTGTCATAAAACCGAGCAAGCTAAGAACAATATAATTGATTTTAATTTTTTTTCTTGGTAAAATATTTGTTCAGAAAACTAGTTCAAAATCATATTAAATATTTTCTCATTGAAAATGCTATTTTAAATTTAGTTTTTTCAAGTGTCTTTCCTCCCCAAAATGAGTTTTAAAATTTTGGTGTATTTAAATGCATATTCGCACCAAAAAGGTAGTTTTAAATTTGGCATTTTCACATATATATTCTCACAGCAATTGGTTGTAACCTATGTCTACAAACTGGATATATTATTGTTGGTTCAACTTATATATCGTAAGTTATAACTGAACAAGTTTTGTAGTTTTTCAAACATCTTAAGTTTAGTTTGGAATTGAGCCTAGGTTGTATTTTTTCTTGTCTCTGTTTACTTCAGTAGATACTGCATGCTGCTCTACGTCAGTAGGGTAATATGATAACACTTGGCGAATTATGGTTTATCAAAAGGATAAAGCCAACCTATCTCATGATGTTCTAAACTCGGCTCACGTTCAATCCAGCACTAATTACAAGGCATGAATGTTAACAATTTGTTTAAAATTCAAGCGATAAGCTGGTAATTTGAAAATAAAAAATTATAAAATAATAATACATTTTTTGTGCTATTGTATATATGTGAAGTGTGGATTTTATTTTTGTTTTCCCTTTTTCTTTGGTGATAAATTCCTTGTATAAATTCTTTTGTGCATCTAAAATTGTATGAACAGTCCTAGTTGAGCACATATAGATGCCTGAAATTAACCCTATCAATTAGTAGTTTATGTGATGTTGTTAGACTCCATAGATTGTATTAGTTAATTCTGACATATTAACAGTATATGTGTCAAATTCTAAAAGTTACTTGTTTCTCTCAGGACAAAACTGAACCACCCCCAGAAGGTCGCTTACCTGATGCTACCAAAGGTCAGTTAATTAATTTGTTTAAAATCAAGCCATAGCTAGGTCATTGCAGGTATCTAAATTTTTGTTGTAATTCAAGGTTCGGATCATCTGAGGGATGTATTTGGCCACATGGGTCTCAGTGATAAAGATATTGTTGCTTTATCCGGTGGTCACACCTTGGTATGTTCACAAATATGAAGTTCTTTTGTCACCTCCTTTCATAATTTATTACTGGTTTTGCAATAATGGAATGTTTCTACTTTCTACTGATACTTGGTTTTGAGCAATTCATGAATTGTAGTGATTGTTGTTCTAAATGTTTTTGAAATCATTTTACAGGGTAGATGCCATAAGGAGCGTTCTGGATTTGAGGGACCCTGGACCAGCAACCCTCTTATTTTTGATAACTCCTACTTCAAGTAAGACATCTCTCTCTCTTGTTGATTTCTTGAGTTAATGTCTTCTGGTCAAGTTGATTGTGTACATTGTTTTCTTTTGTATCATCTTGTTCATTCTTTGCATATGCTAATTCTTCTACTTAAGTGTACTTTTGGATTAGCTTTTTCCTGAAACTAAATAAAACTATAAAAGTACCGTTGTACCTATTAAAAAGTTAGGCTTTAAATAGTCCAACATCAGCTAGGGAGCCAATAAGCTAAAAGAAAATTAGCCCATCCAAACACATGCACAACCAACTGATTGGTTTGAATCTTATTTAAACCAGGGAACTCCTTAGTGGAGAGAAAGAAGGTCTAATCCAGCTGCCATCAGATAAGGCTCTTCTGGAGGATCCCGTCTTCCGTCCTCTTGTTGAGAAATATGCTGCAGTGAGCATCTCACTCCTGTCCTACAGTTTTATTTATTACAAACATATTATGTAGCGTTGACGATTATCTAATTCAACTTTCTGGTTTCTGTCAATTTTGCTTCAGGATGAGGATGCCTTCTTTGCCGATTATGCTGAAGCTCATTTGAAGCTCTCAGAGCTTGGGTGAGTGAGAAATATGTTTGTATATATTTGTTTCCTTGAACTGCCTAACTGCCTAATACATGCTTTAGTATCTACTCCAACTTTTCTCCTCAATCTGACTATCAAACATTATATGACATGTTTAGATTTGCCGAATGCTGAATAAAAATTGGAGAAGTGAAATGTGGCTGCTGTCTGGTGTCTAGTCTGGAGGCTGGTTCATTCTAGTGAATTTTCTGGACTGGATGAACTTCTATAGCGTGGATTTTTGTGTGCTTTGGACCTTTAGTTTCTGGCTATGTATGCTATTAAATTGCTATTAATGTCTGTAATATAAGTATATAACTGGTGCAAAAACAGTTAAAACATTGGTGTGTTTCATTGGTGGGACCATTATGAGTTTCAACCCCAATTATAGCATATTATGTGATGGCTGTACGTTGCCTATCAAAATATGTGGTGAAAAGCTTGCTCTTTCTTTAATTCGCTTTTTTTCCCCTGATGATGAAAATAGTAATTGTAGTAGAAGAGTTGGGCGGTATGGACGACTTTAAAACTTGTGTTCAATACATTTATCCGTTGATTTTGTTTGGAATATTGACTAGCTTCACCCAAAAATTCCTTTTACGCTAGTCTGTCTGGTGGTATGTGAATTTGCAAGTCAATGTCAATAGGAACATATCTGGAGGATTGTGATTCAAAATTCACCAAATAGGCAGAGATGGAAATTTTTGGTTTCTTCCTTTTTTGGCTCAAGGGGTTTCAATTTTCAAATGATGTATGTGGGTATGAATTTGGTTGGCCATACTTGGTTCGGATTCCTTTTTTTTTTTGGGAGGGGAGATACATGTCATAGGATGCCAAAATAATGTTGACTATAAAGATCACAAACAGAAGAAGAAGGAAGTTGCAAGTGGCTTAAGCTAAAGAAGATGAAGTATAGTTGAGGAAGTTGGCTCAGGCAGAGAGGCAGAGCATTAGAACAAAGCCTTGGAAGATTAGCATTTGGGCTTGATATACGACAGTCATGACTAATACGACCTGTAGTTTACAATTGATCCAATTAGAAACTATATATATGGACGTGTAATGTATTGATTGGTTGTAGGTGATTAGATCCGTATAATGTGGAATTAGTTTAGGAATGGCAACGGGTCGGATTCGGGCTGGGTTTTTGCGTACCCGGACCTACCCCGCAAGTCCAAACCCAGTATCCGAACTCGGCTCATTTATCAAATGGGTTTTTTATTTGAGGCCCAGACCTGCCCCGTTGGGCCCCATTAACCCTAATGGAAGGAAAAAAAAAAGAGAATTATAATGCAAAGAGACTTATAATACCCAGTTTCTATTCTTTAATCACCATTATCAACCCACAAAAACCCACAATCCACCATTAACATTCAACATTCAACACCAAAAAAAACAAAACAAACAAACAAACAGCAACCCATGGTTTCCACCACCGTGAGCTAAACCCAAACCCAGACCCACGGCGAGTAAAGCCAAACCCATAGGGGTAAACCCATGGCCCATGGTGAGCAAACCCATAGCAAACCAATGGCGAGAAAACAACGGGCAAACCCACGGTAAGCAAACGGTAAGCACACCCATGATGAGAGTGAGGGCGTGTGCGTGAGGTAGTGACTAAGAGTGAGTGAGGCCGTGTGCATGAGGCAGTGACTGAGAGTGAGTAGAGGCTGTGAGGCTGTGTGCTTTTGTGAGGCAGTGAGGGTGAGGAGGCTAGGTGTGACTGGCTGACTGCATGAGCTGAAATGAGGGATTGAGTTGAGGGAGTGTCAAAGTGAGGGTGAGGATTGAGGGAGGCGTGAGTTACTGCTGAAGAAATGAGGGATTTAGGGTTAGATTATAGCTATATATATAGGGGGTATTTTTGAAATTTCAGGGAAACTAGGTTTTATTCGGGCTGGGTTTCGGGTCGAGTTTTGAATTTTTTTGATAAAACCTGGACCCAACTCAGACCCACATTTGGTTTTTTTTTTTTTAAACTCATACCCAACCCTATTCTTAATCGGACCGAGTAAAACCCAACCCATTAGGGTCAGGCCAGGCCGGGTACCCACGGGTCGGGCAAAAATTGTCATCCCTAAATTAGTTAGTAGTTAGTTATCTAGTCTTGTAGCAATTCTGGTATGTATACCTCTTGTACTCTCAGTTCTTAATTAATGCAATTGAATGAAAGTTTCCTTCAATCTTGATTTTCTCTCTAGTTTGTTGTCATTCTCTTTCTCTGGTTTATTTCCTAGTTTGTTGTCATTTTCTTATATGTTATCAGAGCTTCGTGCTTTTGTCAATGGCAAACCAAGATCAAACTTCACAATCTTCTTCTTCTCAATCCAATGCTTGTCCTGAGCTTTCTCCAATGGAGGATCCGAGAAGTCCATTTTTCTTGCATCATGGAGAGTCACCAGGTGCAATTCTTGTTACTAAGCTCTTGACAGAAGACAATTACCCTACTTGGGCTAGGGCAATGCGAATGGCATTGGATGCGAAGAGCAAGCTAGGTTTTGTGGATGGTTCCATAACAGTTTCCATGGCAATTACTCCTCTGGAAAAGATTGTCTAGAACAATTCCATGATTTTTTCATGGATCTTAAATTCACTCTCTCCTCACATCACTACATGTGTGATTTACAAAAACACTGCAATGGAGGTTTGGAATTCACTTAGGAATTGTTTCTCACAAGCTAATGGTCCACGGATTTCACGGCTTCAGAAACAGATTTCAACAATTATGCAAGGAAATGCAACAGTAACTACTTTCTTCACTCTTCTTCAAGCTTCTTGGGATCAATTGCTTAATTTTAGGCCTTTACCATGTTGTTCTTGTGGTAAATGTGAATGTGGTGTGAATGACAAGATCAGATCTTTTCATCATCAAGATTCCTTGATGCAATTCCTTAGTGGCTTTAATAAATCCTATTCACAGGTCAGAACTCAGATTCTGATGATAGAGCCAAATCCTTCAATTGACAAGACTTTTTCTTTGGTGATACAAGAGGAAAGGCAGAGGGCTTTAGGTTTCAATGGAGGTCCTTCAGTTGATTCAACTACTCTTTCAGTCAAGACTCAAGGGTTCAATCAAGTTGGGAAGAACACAAAAGGAAAGGCAGACCTGTATGCAGTCACTATGGCAAAGTTGGTCATTTCATGGAAAAGTGCTATAAACTAGTAGGATTTCCACCAGGGTACAATCAAAAGGGCAAAGTGTCTATGGCTAATCAAGTGATTCTTGATGGTGAACTTGGTCAATTCGAGACTGCATCACAGTCAGGGTCTTTCCCTTTCACATTTGAACAATGCCAGCAACTGTCGTCAATGTTAAGCTCTCATGCATCTTCTTCTGACACCAATGATGCTATTCACTCAGCAAATTCAGCTCTCTCAGGTATTTCTTGTGCCTCTTTCCAAGGTTCTGTTTGTCTTAACTTGCAGAATTCAGTTTTTACCGAAAATCATTCAAACAAAACAGTTTATAATGAAGAAACTTAGGTTTTTTATACAGGGGCTACTGACCATATCATCCATTCTATTTCATTGTTTACTAAGATTACTAGTTCCATATCTTCTTTTGTTCATTTTCCTAATGGTGAAAAAGTTCTTGTCATAGGCACAGTTCAGGTCACTTCCACCTTAATTCTTGAGGATGTGATTTGTGTCACAGCCTTTACTTTCAATTTGATTTTAGTGAGCAAATTAACCAAGTCTTTGTCATATTGCATGGCTTTTCTTTCCAATTATTGTTTCATATAGGACCTTACTTGCTGGAAAATGATTGGATTAGGTAAGCTTCATAATAATTTGTACCTGTTGCAAACTTTAGACAATTGCAAGTCTATCTCAGAAGTTACTACTATCCTAGAGTCAGTTTTGCAGTCATTTGTTCATTTTGTTTCTCATGTTCCTACTGTTACTAAGCCTTACTCGTGGCATCTTAGATTAGGACATGTATCTTATGACAAACTTCTTCATCATTGTATATCTGATGTATCTTCTTTTCATTCCAATAAAGAATGTGTTGTTTGTCCTATTGCAAAGCATAAAAGATTACATTTTCCTAATTCTAATCACTTTTCTACTCATGCTTTTGATTTAATCTATTGTGATGTATGGGGCCATTTGCTAAAGCAACTTATGATGGCTTTAGATACTCTCTTACTATTGTAGATGATGCTACAAGATCCACATGGGTTTATCTCATGAAATCTAAAACAGATACTAGGCCTTTACTGATTTCATTTTGCAATATGATTTACAATCAATTTCAAACCAGCATCAAAGTGATTAGAACTGACAATGCTCAAGAGTTTTTCCTCAAAGATTTTTATGCTTAACATGGGATTATCCATCAACACTCCTATGTTGCTACTCCACAACAGAATTCAGTCGTGGAGAGAAAGTATCAACATATTCTAAACATTGCAAGGGCATTGAGATTTCAATCTAACATACTAACTTGTTATTGGGGAGATTGTGTTTTGAT
The DNA here is from genome assembly GCF_002906115.3 of Quercus suber. NCBI lineage: Eukaryota > Viridiplantae > Streptophyta > Magnoliopsida > Fagales > Fagaceae > Quercus > Quercus suber. The sequence goes on from NW_027069846.1 coordinate 391,026, forward strand.
AGCAGTTTACATCATAAATAGGCTACCTAGTACTGTTTTAGAACACAAAACTCCTTTTGAGAAGCTTTATAGCAAGGTTCCTTCTTATCATCATTTAAAAGTTTTTGGATGTCTTTGCTTTGCTTCTACATTAGTCTACAATAGGTCTAAGTTTGCACCTAGATCAATTCCTTGTGTTTTTCTTGGTTACCCTTTTGGTCTTAAGGGTTACAAGTTGTTAAACTCGGTCACAAGGTAGATTTTCATCTCAAGGGATGTTTTTTTTTCATGAAACTGTTTTCCCACTCATTTCTTCTACCTATTCACCACACTCCACTATTTTCCTTCCTCACATTTGTCCTAATGTGGCTACCCTACTTGACTCCATTTGTTTAGAACCTACCATTACTTCACCAGATATTCCTTTTTCTGATTCTGCTTCTATTCATGTTTTTTACCAACCTTGAGACTCTTTTATTCCTGCCATACCTGATTCTATCGTACCAGATTTTGTGTCTTCAAATCTTGTCATACCAGATTCTGCAGAACTTGGTTCTTTGCCTTTTGACCAAGGGCCTAATGTTGTTCCACATGCTTCCCTTCCTTCTTTAAGAAGATCCTTTAGGGCTACAAACCTCCTTCCTACTTGCAAGAATACAAGTGCAACATTATCATTTCCAATAAGCTTACACAGTCTAATCCCATCATCATCAAGTCAGGTTTTGCCTCAGTCAATTAAGGTACCAAATACCCTCTTTCTGACTATCTTGATTCATCACATCTATCTCCCTCATATGCCAATTTTTGCTTTCTTATTACCTCTATACCTGAACCAAGTTTCTATCATGAGATTGTTAAGGATCCTAAATGGCAAGAGAATGTTGAGATTGTAGCCTTGGTTTCTAATAATACTTGGACTCTTACTCCTTTGCCTTCAAACAAAAAGGCCATTGGATGTAAATGGGTTTATAGAGTGAAATACAAGGTTGATTGTTCTGTGGAGAGATATAAAGCAATGTTAGTTGCTAAAGGGTTTACTCAACAAGAGGGGTTGGATTTTCCAGTTGCGAAATTGACTATTGTTAAGACTCTTCTTGCCATATCTACTGTGAAAGGGTGGCATTTAGTCCAACTAGATGTCAATAATACTTTCTTAAATGGGGATCTTCATGAAGAAGTGTATATGCAATTCCCTCAGGGTTTTCACAGCAAAGGAGGGAATGTTGTTTGCAAATCAAGCAAGTCTTTATATGGGCTTAAATAGGCATCAAGGCAGTGGAATGCTAAATTTTGTTCTGTCATCAGGCAACATGGTTTTAAGCAATCTAAGGCTGACTACTCACTGTTTACAAAGAAGTTTAATGATTCTTTCATAGCTTTGGTGGTTTATTTTGATGATATTCTCATAGCAAGCAACAATGTTCAAGCAGTTGAAGAACTTAAGGTTTCTTTAGATCAACATTTTAAACTTAAAGACCTTGGAGGTTTAAAGTACTTTCTTGGTCTTAAGGTAGCTAGATCAGACAAAGGAATTACTTTGTGTCTACGAAAATATGCATTAGAGGTCTTGAAGGATGCAGGAATGTTAGCTTGCAAGCCTAGTAAGGTGCCAATGGAACAAAATTTGAAGTTAAGTTAGTTTCAAGGAAAGTTGCTATCTGATCCAGGTATGTACAGAAGGTTGGTGGGCAGACTGTTGTATCTAACTATCACCAGGCTAGACATTGCATATCATGTTCACAAATTAAGCCAATTCATGTCAAAACCCAGGAAGCCTCATCTGGATGCTGCTTATAAGGTGCTGCAGTACATAAAAAGTTGTCCTAGACAAGGTATCTTCTTATTTGCTACATCAGATTTCCACTTGAAAGCTTATACAGATACTGATTGGGCATCTTGCATTGATACCAAAAGGTCTACTACAAGGTATTGCATATTTTTGGGTGATTCTCTATTGTCAGAGAAGTCTAATAAACAGTTTATAGTGTCAAGATCTTCTGCTAAAGTAGAGTATGGGGCAATGGCTATCACCATTTGTGAAATGAATTGGTTACTAGCCTTATTGAAGGATTTAGAGATTTATCATCCTCAACCTGCTCTTCTATTTTGTGACAATCAAGCTACTATTTACATTGGAGAAAATCTAGTGTTCCACGAAAGAACCAAACCCATAGAAGTGGATTGCCATCTAGTCAAAGATAAGGTGCAAGATAATGTTGTTAGGTTGTTCTTTACTCCTACACATTCACAATTGGCAGATTTGCTTACAAAAGCTCTCTACAGTCAACAATTGAAGTACTTATTGGGCAAGATGAATGTTGTGAACATCCATAGTTCAGCTTCTCATCTTGAGGGGGAATGTCAAAATAATATTGACTGTAAAGATCACAATAGAAGAAGAAGGAAGTTGCAAGTGGCTTAAGCTAGTGAAGATGAAGTATAGTTGAGGAAGTTGGCTCAGGCAGAGAGGCAGGGCATTAGAACAGAGCATTGGAAGATTAGCATTTGGGCTTGATATACGACAGTCATGACTAATATGACTTGTAGTTTACAATTAATCCAATTAGGAACTATATATATGGACATGTGTAATGTACTGATTGGTTGTAGGTGATTAAATCTGTATAATGTGGAATTAATTAGTTGTTAGTTATCTAGTCTTGTAGCAGTTCTGGTATATATACCTCTTTTACTCTCAGTTCTTAATTAATGCAATTGAATGAAAGTTTCCTTCAATCTTGATTTTCTCTCTAGCTTGTTGTCATTCTCTCTCTCTAGTTTATTTCCTAGCTCTCTATTTTCTTATATAGGAAGCAACAAGCAGTTAGGAGTCATCCAAAAATTATATAGATGTAGGATTTGCCGATTTGGAATCTAAGGCAGCTCCAGGCCTACAGCCCAGTTGTTTTCAAAACTCTCTAGCGGAGTTGAATCTTGAATTTGAGTTATTGGTTTTATCCACCTCTTTCATTTGCTCCATTCTGTTCATTTTTGGTCTATTTTGGCACATCTAATCTGTTTTGATGAGTTTCAACTCTTAACCATTTCAATCCAGTGTTGGCACTTGTGTCTGATATGAGTTTATTGCACTATTTTTGAAATTTTTCTAAATTTAAAATATAACAGTTAGAAGTTAATTGTACAGATCCACCTTGTGTAGTGTTAATAGGACTGTCCAAAAGACCCGGAGACCCACTCAACCCGGCCAACCCGCCCACGTCTGACCCGCCACCACTAGATCCAATGACTCCGGTGGTCGGACGCGGGTTTCGACGAAGCTAACTCGACCCCTCACGGGTCGATTGTCGATTTTTGGTTTCCAAACCCGTGACACCCGACCCGAACCGATCCTTTATCCTTACCGGCGAAGTATTACCATTTTTCGACTAGATCCAGCGAGATCTCGCCGTTATCTGACTAAATCTAGGCCAGATCTCGACGGATCCGGCCAGGTCTCGCCAAATCCAGCCAAATTTTGTCCCCAATGATAAACCTAATACCAACCCGAAATCGATGAGACCCGAACCAAAAAATCCGACCAAAACTCCGGGTTGGTTTCGGGTCAATTTTTTATTCACCCGTCCCATTCGGATCGAGTCCGGGTTGGGCACAAACCCAACCCGGCCCGACCGGTGGACACCCCTAAGTGTTAAATAATCAACATAGTAATTCTACAGTGTCAACTACGAGCCCTACTAGCAGCTCGTGGATTGCTTACTATAGCTACTAGGTCTGGTGTTGGAGATGGAGAGCACTGGAGATTTTGGTCACTGCTGCAGGATATTAGAATGTCTAGTTAGCTCGGCTAATCAAATCTTTCGTCATTGAGTAAGAGACTAGTGTTCAAACTTTGCTTATATCAAAAACTAATTAGTATCTTGGCCTGATAAAGAACAATTATCATTGAGCAAATACTATAGGTTGAAATTTTATAATGTTTAATTAAAAAAACAAAATGTTTCTGTAATTTTGATGTACTAATTGTGGTTGAAATTCAGCTTGCTTTGGTATCCAAAAACAAAAATACTGATATATTTCATTCACTAAATGAAATTGATATTGATTTTGAACATTAGTGCCAGGGTACCCTCTGGGATTTTGACACTGAAACTGAATTCACTTTAGTTGGGCTGGAATTAGCTTAGACCAAGGTGCCATAATAAATTACTGTGATATGTACACGGTATGCCCCCAAATTAGAGAATGTGAGAAAGTGGAGAACGTTGCAAGAAAGCTTGCTGAGGGGATCTCATGCAGTCCAGTTTTATTTAAAGTGGAAAAAGTATACTTGGACTGCATATTGGACCAGATTAAATATAATTGGTGCTAGTTCAGCCCAAAACAAATCCAATTTGGTAAACGTTTCCTCCTATTGAAAACTCTCATGGAAACTAAAATATTATTTAAAAATAAAACTCAAAATTAAGATCGTACGGAACATTAAATAAATGCTGATTGTCAAAGTACGATAAGTGAATTATTGAAGATCTGTATAATTACTCTTGGCAGTTGGTAGTTGGTACCACCACTCGAAATTACTTTACTTTCTAGGCCACAATTAAACAGGAATCTAGTCCTTCAAAAAGAGAGGTACCATTAAGCTCGAATCCAATGTTTATCAACATGAAGTTGGGAATATATATATATAGCCTAATTTCATACTGATACTGATGTAATGTAAAGTTTATTATTGTTTATTATTGTTGGAAGAAAAGAAGGTCCAATTGTTTATTATTGTGCACCACTCCATAATGGAAAGTTTCTTTTCAACAAAACAAAACAAAGTGGCTGCTCCTCTATATACTTAGACATTAAGAAAGGACTTTCTATTTTGTTGGCTATCATAGAGGCAGCCAATACTCTGCCATTGTTAAATGGTCAAAAAATCAATGGGAGCCACTAATTAGTAACAGAGGTACCGACCTTCGTGGTAGATTCCACACCAAAGTCCAACTAGCTAAAGAAAAAGTGGAAGGCATTGAAAGACAACAAGAAATCAACTATCTTTTTGTAAAGTATAGCAACAAAGCTCATCTCCCACGACCTGATAAAAAAGGCAACCCCTTAATCAACCCACGAAGAATGGCAGATCTTATTGAAAGTCCTGAAAAAGTCATCTAAAGGAGCTATGGGGTTTCCTTTTGTCATCAACTTCCACGAGCATTTTATGCTTTAAATCCAAACTTATCATGACTGTTTGGAAAAGTATTTCAAACCTAAGCCAGTTTATAAATGTTAGTTTCTTTCTTTGCTTTTTTCTTTTTTTTTTTTTGTTTGAGAAATCACGCTTAAATGTGGAGTTTTGATGGGATTTGGTGCAATAGTGTTGGTATGATCCCACCCAAGAGAGAAGATATCAACATTATGCTTTCATTCTTAGATCACAATCTAATGTGATGTTAAATTGTTAACTAAGTAATTCAATAAATAATTTTAACCTTTTCTTAAAAAAACTAATTTTCAAAATATATTATTACTAAAATTATCAAATGAATATCTCAACTCAATAAGAAATAGATTAATCACACACAATGATATTGATATTTATGTGGAAAACTCTTTATCTTTAAACTAGCCTCATCACACACGCTTCGCCTGTGCGATGAGTCTTTTTTTTTTTGGTTAGTGGTCCTATTTTGCAAAAAAAAAAAATGTATTTTTTATTTTATTTTATATATATAATTTTTATTTTGAAATTTAATTTATAAGTGAATAAATCAATTTGAAAATTAATAGGAGAGTGGTCCTAATTTTTAGGCAATGTTTTAGTAGGAGTTAAAGTTGCATTTTTACCGGATTGTCCTTTAGTTTTGTCTCTACTTAAACATAGGAGTGTTGGGACATTTTTGAACTAAAAAAATGAGGAATCCAAATAGGAAAACCCCTTAAATAATAGTATAAAAAAAAAAAAAAAAAAAAACTACGAGACTAATTAGTCTCATATGTGGAAAGATCTTTCTTTTTATATGAAAAACTCTATCTCAAGTTACAATAATTGGTGGCTTCAACTTGCTCTTAGAATTAGTTGTTACAATTGACATTTGCTCATAGGGGATACTAGCACCCAACTTGAAGAAACCTTCCCCTATCTCTATCCCTTAGGATATGTTTGGTTGGGGTGAAAATAGGGAGGATAGAAAATATGAAGAGCAAAATAGGGTGGAAAATAGCATTTTCCACTGTTTGGTTCAAGAGAAAAAACAAAAGAGACATAAAATAGGGAGAAAAATTTTCCCTCTAGGCCCACCTTTTTTTATCCCACCAATTTTAGAGAAAAATGAGGAGGAAAAAGTGCTGAATGATGTGTTTTACACAAATACCCTCACTTTATTCATCTCACTTGTGACGTTTTTGTTGCCCACGTTTTTGTTGCCCAGTTAAACTATTAGTGCAAGATTTGATTTATACAAGTTTTAGTGCAAGTTTATTTGCCCAATTAAATTATTAGTGCAAGTTTTGATTTATAAGTTTTGCCTAGTTGAATTGCTTAGCTTATTTGTTGCCCACATTATAGGAATACCCTAGTTACAAAATCTTTTGCCCAGCTAAATTTATATGTACACTATTGTAATTTTTACATTATAATAATAAAAATTTATATGTATGATGTGATAAATTTTATATTATTTAATGAGTACAAATAAATTTATTTCTTACATATTATGTAATAATGGTATAATAATCAATTTATATAAACTACATTTTATATTCTCGTGTATGTTTGGTTGGAGGAATGGAAAAGTGGGAGGATAGAAAACGTAGTTCATATAAATTGAGTATTATATCCTTGTTACATAATATATAAGAAATAGATTTATTTGTACTCATTAAATAATATAAAAGTTACTAACAATTATATTTTTCAATGAGAAATGTTACGTCCACAACATTTTCGCAATACTTACACAACAAAATTTATATGGAAAGTTGTTACTAGTTCTAATTTGAATCAGCTACTAAAATTAATTTTTTACTCACCAATATTAACTAATAACAATCTGTTACTTAAAATTTATTGTAAAAATATTGTGGTAACATTTCTCAATTAGGATTTTTTTTCTTTATATTATTTCTCCTTTCTATCATTTCATTTCATCTGTACGTTTTTTTTTCCTTCTTTTTCTCCTCCACACATGTTGTCCTTATCTCTATCCTCCCCCCCCCCTTCTTTTCTTTCTTTTTCTCCCTCGTTCAAGAACGTTCCAGCAACTTAGCAACTCTCATTCATTCATTCTTTTTTTTTTTCTTTTTTTTTTTTTTTGTAGCTCTCACTCTCTGTTGTCATATTTTATGGGCCTATCCTCTTTTGAACCCGCCATTTATTTCATCAACTGTTCGATTCTTTACTGTATATGTCTTTTTTTTTTTTTAGTAGCTCTCATTCATTCTTTTTTTTTTTTTTTTTTTCTCGAGCTCTCACTCTCTGTTTTTTTTTTTTTTGAAGAAGAAGAAGAAGAAGAAAAATGTAGGTGAGAAGGCCATCAGGTTATGAATGAGGGTAGGTGGGAGGGGGCATTTGTGTAAAAGTGCTGTGAGAGCGCTTTTCTCTCCAGCATTTTCCTCCCAATTTGGGAGAATGAAAATTGTGGGCCCAAGAGAAAAAACTTTCTCCAGGGTTTTCCTTCCTCCCTATTTTCCTTCTTTTGCCAAATAGTGAAAAACAGTGTTTTCCACCCTATTTTCCTCCCTTTGTTTTCCATCATCTTTATTTTCACCCCAACCAAACACAGTGTTAGGGTATCTTTGGTTGGGATGAAAACAGGGAGGATGAGAAGTATGAAGAGGAAAATGGGTAAAAAATGGCATTTTTCACTTCTTGGTTTAGGAGAGAAAACAAGAGAGATAAAAAATAGGGAGGAAAATTTTCCCTCCGGGCCCACCTTTTTTTATCCCCCCAATTTAGGAGGAAAATGAGGAGGAAAAAGTACTGAATGATGTACTTTACACAAATACTCTCACTTTATTTATCTCACCTATCCCTCACTCTTTATTCATCTTACCTGTGACGTTTTTGCTGCCCATGTTTTTGTTCCCCAGTTGCCTAGTTAAACTATTAGTGCAAGATTTGATTTATACAAGATTTAGTGCAAGTTGATTTGCCCAGTTAAATTATTTGTGCAAGTTTTGATTTATATAAATTAGTGCAAGTTTTACTGCAAGTTAATTTGCCCAGTTGCCCAATTAAATTATTAGTGCAAGTTTTGATTTATAAGTTTTGCCCAGTTGAAGTGCAAGTTTTAATGCAAGTTGATTTGCCTAGTTGCCCAATTAAATTATTAATGCAAGTTTTGATTTATAAGTTTTGCCCAGTTGAATTGCTTAGCTTATTTGTTGCCCACATTATAGGAATACCCTACTTACAAAATCTTTTGCCCAGCTAAATTTATATGTACACTATTGTAATTTTTACATTATAATAACAAAAATAATAATAAACATTTATATGTATGATGTGGTAAATTTTATATTATTTAATGAGTACAAATAAATCTATTTCTTACATATTATGTAACAAGGGTATAATAGTCAATTTATATAAACTACATTTTTTATCCTTCCACTTTTCTTTTCAACCAAATGAAAGAGTTTTCCACCACTGCACACCCTTGGTGCAGTGGCCACTCCATAAGAATAAATGCTTGTGGGGTGTGAGGGGCAAGTGCTGGGGTTCAAGTCTCTAGGAGGGAGCTTCACACACATATATACTTTAGATTAGGCTAGAGTAGAAATTCTATCGTATAAAAAAAAAGGTTTTCTATCCTTCCACTTTTCCACCCCACCAACCAAACCCATATGAGAGAAAACTAAATCTTTTCCTCCCACTAATTTTCTACCCTTTCACTTTTCCACTCCTCCAACCAATCAGACTCTTAAAATATGCCCCATTGGATTGGGTTGGGGAAGATGGCCGTGGATCGATTGAGGATGGTCATCCCTATGAATCAATAAGTTGTCAATTATTAATGTTTAAGCTAATAAGTTTTAAAATGGTCATCCCTATGAATCAATAAGTTGCCAATTATTAATGTTTAAGCTAATAAGTTTTAAAAGTTTGAAACATCGAAATTCATGGTGAAGCGATTAGGATATTAAAAAGTGGAAAGTTTTAAATTCAAAATATTTGGGAGTAACTATGTAATCCTATTTTGGAGGACAGCATGATTCTTTGAGTAAGGGCTGAAATTTGCTGTGTGTAATCATGTGTTAGGAGGATGGGCATCCTCCTCAAACTCTTTTGGCTTTGTCATATGTAAAAGACAATTCTTGTATCTTTTGCCAAGTTGAGTGAGCCAATCCATTATCATGTGAAAATTTAATCCCTTTTATATTTAGACCCTTCTATTTATACTTTGTTGTTGTTTTTATTTGTTTGGTTTTTTTTTTTATTTTTTTTATTTGTTTTTATAATTTTTACATTCAATAGTTATAATAGGGGGTGTGAATTTAAACTTTAGACGTTTTTATCGAAAATACGAAAGAATATTAGTTTAGCTATAATGCTTTTTAAGTACAATATTTTTTTGATAAGACCTAGGCTGGGTTTGGATAGCACTGAAAAGGGAAAAAATGTGTGTTTTCGTTTTTTTCTGTGGGTCTCGTACACTGTTTACGGGACTCATAAATACAGATTTCAGCAATTTTTTCTTTAAAGTTGGGTCCTACGACGCAATTCACACATTTAAAAATTATTTTACTATAATATTTTTAATTTTTAATTTTCAATAATAAACGATATTAAAACATACCCCAAATATCTAATACCATTGGCAAATATAATTTCATTCAACCAACTAATCGGCACATATGTTGTATATATAAAAAGTAATATGGAGGGTAGGCCCACCATTATTATTATATATAAATGCTATGGTCTTTGATTGAAGGGCAATTAATATACAATATTATTACTATTCACCACATCTTATGGCATAGAATTATAATAGATGATCCATCATGAGGTCCAGAACATTGAATAATTGTATACTGTGAAATATGAAATGGATTTTATCTTCTAAAATTTTATAATGCTTTCTCACCTAATATATTCGTTTTTATTTGGGTGCATACGATAAAGATTTTGGTCATAGATCTCTTATGTTGACAGTACTACAATGTTTGTAATATCATACTATACTCGTTGTTTAAAAATTAAAATAGGAACTTTCTTATCAAAAAATAAAAAAAAAATAGGAACTTTTGACTAGTGTCCAAGTCCTGTGACTCCCACATTTTGGCATTTATTACTTCCAGGCTATCCCCTGCGATGGTGTGAATGCATGAATGTTGTTGTGTCCATCTACATCACAAAATGTGTATTAAGGGACCATTAACCAAAATGTCATTATTTATTTTTAGAAAAATTGAAACGACGGTTGGGTTCGGTAGGAGTTGGTCAAGGATAAAATAAACCTTCATGTCAATTTCAAAGCATATACTCCGACTCATACAAGATTTTCTCGAGTTAAATGCCTTTTAAATTTCATTCTCAAAAAAAAGAAAAGAAAAAAAAGATGCCTTTCAGATTCCAAAATCTTATCCATAAAATGCATCAAATTTTTTTATGGCGATAACTAAGTCTTCCCAGTCAACATGAGAAAGAAGTTGTAATTTGTATGCAATTATTGTTACATATAATACCATCCTGAGGATTTAATTAAAACATTTTTTATAAAATATATTTTTAAACTTTACATTCTTTAAATGCACTTATCTGTCCAAAAAAAAAACTTTAGATACACTATTTTTGTTAACTTTTCAATTAAAAAAAATTATAGCAATAAGCTAATTCAAATATACACTAATATAGGCTAAAACCCAATAGTATCGTAAAGTCATCAATATCTACAAGAGCGTGGAGGATAAAACAGTAGTAATTATTTACTGTATCAAAAGATTCAAAATCAATAAAAACTTATTAACTCAATTACAAAATTGATTGAAATTCTTATCAATTAAAAAAAATAATGAAAATTAATATGTATAAATATTACTCCTATAATATTATGACTAAAAAACCTCTCAAAAAGAAAATATTATGACTAAAGAAGAAAGAAATGAAGGAAACAAAAACAATGAAAGTAGTGATGTGATGTAAACGACTGATGCAAAACTAGTGGTGGAAGCCCACATTAGTAAAATCCGAATCTCATTGTTACACAAACACATTAATCTCTACTAACTTCGAGGCCACAAGAGTGACCACTTTTGTGGGTCCTCATTTGCCAACCCCTTCTCTTTCCCAAACAAAACTGCCTGTGACTGTGACTGTGACCCAACCATGGTCCAAACCAAGACTCCCAACTCACTCTCAAAGACACACACTCTCTCTCTCTGACTCCTTCTTCTATCTCTCACCAAATCATTCTTTCAATTTCAAAGATCAAAAACACACGCACACTTTTATCCAGCAAAACCAACATACGTTCTACAATCTTTTACTTAAAAACAAATAAATGTTTTTATTTGTTTGGTTTTTTTTTTTATTTTTTTTATTTGTTTTTATAATTTTTACATTCAATAGTTATAATAGGGGGTGTGAATTTAAACTTTAGACGTTTTTATCGAAAATACGAAAGAATATTAGTTGAGCTATAATGCTTTTTAAGTACAATATTTTTTTGATAAGACCTAGGCTGGGTTTGGATAGCACTGAAAAGGGAAAAAATGCGTGTTTGCGTTTTTCCTGTAGGTCTAGTACACTGTTCACGGGACTCATAAATACAGATTTCAGCAATTTTTTCTTTAAACTTGGGTCCTACGACGCAATTCACACATTTAAAAATTATTTTACTATAATATTTTTAATTTTTAATTTTCAATAATAAACGATACCAAAACATAACCAAAATATCTAATACCATTGGCAAATATAATTTCATTCAACCAACTAATCGGCACATATGTTGTATATATAAAAAGTAATATGGAGGGTAAGCCCACCATTATTATTATATATAAATGCTATGGTCTTTGATTGAAGGGCAATTAATATACAATATTATTACTATTCACCACATCTTATGGCATAGAATTATAATAGATGATCCATCATGAGGTCCAGAACATTGAATAATTGTATACTATGAAATATGAAATGGATTTTATCTTCTAAAATTTTATAATGCTTTCTCACCTAATATATTCGTTTTTATTTGGGTGCATACGATAAAGATTTTGGTCATAGATCTCTTATGTTGACAGTACTACAATGTTTGTAATATCATACTATACTCGTTGTTTAAAAATTAAAATAGGAACTTTCTTATCAAAAAATAAAAAAAAAATAGGAACTTTTGACTAGTGTCCAAGTCCTGTGACTCCCACATTTTGGCATTTATTACTTCCAGGCTATCCCCTGCGATGGTGTGAATGCATGAATGTTGTTGTGTCCATCTACATCACAAAATGTGTATTAAGGGACCATTAACCAAAATGTCATTATTTATTTTTAGAAAAATTGAAACGACGGTTGGGTTCGGTAGGAGTTGGTCAAGGATAAAATAAACCTTCATGTCAATTTCAAAGCATATACTCCGACTCATACAAGATTTTCTCGAGTTAAATGCCTTTTAGATTTCATTCTCAAAAAAAAAGAAAAGAAAAAAAAGATGCCTTTCACATTTCAAAATCTTATCCATAAAATGCATCAATTTTTTTTTGGCAATAACTAAGTCTTCTCTAGTCAACATGAGAAAGAAGTTGTAATTTGTATGCAATTATTGTTACATATAATACCATCCTGAGGATTTAATTAAAACATTTTTTATAAAATATATTTTTAAACTTTACATTCTTTAAATACACTTATCTGTCCAAAAAAAAACTTTAGATACACTATTTTTGTTAACTTTTCAATTAAAAAAAATTATAGCAATAAGCTAATTCAAATATACACTAATATAGGCTAAAACCCAATAGTATCGTAAAGTCATCAATATCTACAAGAGCGTGGAGGATAAAACAGTAGTAATTATTTACTGTATCAAAAGATTCAAAATCAATAAAAACTTATTAACTCAATTACAAAATTGATTGAAATTCTTATCAATTAAAAAAAATAATGAAAATTAATATGTATAAATATTACTCCTATAATATTATGACTAAAAAACCTCTCAAAAAGAAAATATTATGACTAAAGAAGAAAGAAATGAAGGAAACAAAAACAATGAAAGTAGTGATGTGATGTAAACGACTGATGCAAAACTAGTGGTGGAAGCCCACATTAGTAAAATCCGAATCTCATTGTTACACAAACACATTAATCTCTACTAACTTCGAGGCCACAAGAGTGACCACTTTTGTGGGTCCTCATTTGCCAACCCCTTCTCTTTCCCAAACAAAACTGCTTGTGACTGTGACTGTGACCCAACCATGGTCCAAACCAAGACTCCCAACTCACTCTCAAAGACACACACTCTCTCTCTCTGACTCCTTCTTCTATCTCTCACCAAATCATTCTTTCAATTTCAAAGATCAAAAACACACGCACACTTTTATCCAGCAAAACCAACATACGTTCTACAATCTTTTACTTAAAAACAAATAAAGAAAGAATCAATTCCGTTTTCATTTAAAAAAAAAATATTGTTAGTGACTCTGTATTATTAGTTGGCTTTACCATTTTCCTTGTTACTTTATATCTGTAGCACAGAGTGGCTTTTCTTTGCTCTCTTTCTTTTTTCACCATTTCTATGGTTATCAACCCTCAGTTTAGCTAGCTTTTTTTCACACCCATCATGGAGATTAAGCCTCTCCTATTATCTTTCTTCTTCTTCATTCTTCTTCTTTTGGATGCCTCCAAAGCTCAGATGCCAGGTACTCTCTCTCTCTCACTCTCTATAACTTTCTCTTATGTATATTTTCTAACCAAAAAAAATCTTTTTTTTTTAATGGGTTTGAATTACTCTGATCTTTTTTATTGCACTGTACATGAATCTAATCTTGCTTCAACTGTCAATTTGATATACGTCTTTTTAAAAAAAAAAAAATTATAAAGTAATATTTTTTAAGAGAAAATTTCACTTGGGTGTGACTGTGACTAATGGCAATGAACAATTGGAAGGGAAAGTTACAATCTTTACAGCCCTACTCCAAGGAACTAACAACAAAACGAAAAAAAAATGATGAACTGGGAAATTTTAGAGCAAAGAAAAACACTAAAACAGTGACTTTTCGTCGTTTTGACTGTTGTGGTGGATATAATAAATGATGGAAAATAAGGAATTTAAACCATAATAAGTCTTAATTGAAAGTTAAACACTTTAAACCCTGTGCTTAATCAAGCCCCTCAAAAGTCAAGAACGTTTCAACTGTACTGTAGTAATTGCATTAATATTGTTTCCTTAATAACCTACAACAACCTAAAACTTTGACCTTTTTAGGTAGTCTTGTAAGATTTGAATTGCATTAATATATCACATCTTTTATTAATTTTTTTGTCAATTAAGTTGATATGAATAATCTACATGCTTATAAGTGGGTTATGAATTGAATTTATGAGTCACTTTTTTGGAATGTTGTGTGAAGTTTGAATGTTTGATCAATCCGGTTTGGGTGGTTGAATATGTCCAAATCCTGTAAATTATCAAGTAAATCAATAAGTTAAGATCCTAATCCATTTCCGTTGAACTTTAGAATAATTTGCAATGCGCATATTATTAGAATAATTTCCGTTAACTTTGTATGCCACTGTTACAAGGGATGAGTTTTTTTGCTATACGAGATTTATTTCAAGACAACATTGATGCCGCTCCTATTTCTGTTCTTTTAATGCATCTTTGTTGATAATTGCATAAGGTTGTCCCAATTAGGTGATTTTTATACTCACTGAATTGGCTTTTAGATTTTGCCTGTCATGAGATAATTACATTTGTTAGAGAATAATAGTTCCTCATAGAGTTTTCCTTGTAAAAATTGCATGTAGGAGTTTGGAATCACTTTTCTTCTACATTAATGCTTCTAACTGATTTTGTCTTTTGACTCAGGTTTTGTCAGTTTTGACTGTGGAGGCAAAGAAAATTTCACAGATGAAATTGGTCTCGAGTGGACTCCTGACATTAAACTGATTTATGGAGAAACAGCTGGTATATCTGTTGCAAATGAGACACGCAGGCAATACCAGACCCTGAGACACTTCCCTGCAGATTCCAGGAAGTACTGTTACACACTTAATGTCATAAGTAGGTCTAGGTACCTTCTGAGAGCAACATTCTTGTATGGTAACTTTGACAACAACAATGTTTATCCGAAATTTGACATTTCCCTTGGGGCGACTTACTGGTCTACAATAGTCATTTCGGATGCTAGTACTATAGAGGTCCGAGAGCTAATATTCCTGGCTTTAAGTCCTACTATCAGTGTGTGCTTATCCAATGCTACAACTGGGCAGCCATTTATATCTACTCTTGAGCTCCGACAATTTAATGGTTCAATTTACTACACAGATTTTGAGGAGCTGTATTACCTCAGTGTCTCTGCAAGGATAAACTTTGGTGCAGATAGCGAAGCTCCAGTTAGGTATGCTTAGAATATTTGGTTAGAAGTGCCTAACAGCCTGCTATTTTGAATACATGGTTATCTGAACACATTTTAAAATAAATAATATAGACGAAACAGTATGAGAAGAAAACATTAAGTTACTAAAGCTATTGTCATGCACATAGATGCCTAACACCCTATTAAGGGAATTTTGAGGTAGGAGAGGGTTAGTAGCTACACATTTATTATTTGAAGTTTTTTTACCATATTATGAGATCTGATGACTGTATCTTTGTTATTCTAGGTATCCTGATGACCCCTTTGATAGAATATGGGAGTCAGACTCTTTGAAGAAAGCAAATTACCTTGTTGATGTTGCTGCTGGAACTGAAAAGGTGTCAACCCGAAAGCCAATTTATGTAAACAGTAAAGAGGTACCACCTCAAAAAGTGATGCAGACAGCTGTAGAAGGCACAAATGGGTCATTAACTTACCGGTTAAATTTGGATGGTTTTCCTGGTTTTGGATGGGCAGTCACCTACTTTGCAGAAATTGAAGATTTGGATCCAGATGAGACTAGAAAATTTAGACTAGTCCTTCCAGGCTATACTGATTTAAGCAAGGCTGTAGTCAATATTGAAGAGAATGCTCAGGGAAAATATCGTCTTTATGAGCCTGGATATACCAACTTATCCCTTCCCTTTGTATTATCTTTTAGATTTGGAAAAACATCTGATTCTAAAAGGGGGCCTCTTTTGAATGCTATGGAGATAAATAAGTATCTGGAGAAAAATGCTGGTTCTTTAGATGGTAAGTATAACAATGGTTCCTTGAGTATACATAGTATGGTTTTTTTTTGCTTTTGAGCATTGCTCTTTACCATGAACTTCCATGAGTTGCAGGAGCGTCTATTGCAAAAATAGTTTCATATTACTCATCATCTGGTTGGGCACAAGAAGGTGGTGACCCATGTCTACCAGTTCCATGGTCATGGGTGCAGTGTAACTCGGATCCACAACCAAAAATTGTTAAAATGTAAACTTTTAGGCCTTTTTGAGGTTTTATCTCATCAATACATAATCAGTTTTGCTTTGCTTAAAGTTAGTCCCATACATAGATGAATACAGATGTCACTGATCTAACCTCAATTACTTTCTGTCCCTGGTGCTTGGCAGTACATTGTCTGGAAAGAACTTGACAGGGAATATCCCTTCAGACTTTGCAAAGTTGACTGGTTTAGTTGAGTTGTAAGTTTGGTACCACATTTCCCTTTTTCTGGAGGGTGATAATTGGCTTCCATGATTAGTTCCACTAGTATTGATGACCCTTGAAGCATCATAATCCATGTCTTTTGGTTGCAGGTCGCTTGATAATAATTCATTGAGTGGTCCAATACCTGATTTTACTGGATGCGTAGACTTGAAAATCATGTAATCTATCATGAATTTTTCTCTTTATCACAGGGGTTTTAATAAAAAATTTAGCTAACCAGTCTTTACCATGTATAGTCATCTCGAGAACAATCAGTTGACGGGTGAGCTGCCTTCCTCTTTGACGAACCTACCAAATTTGAGGGAATTGTAAGTTATCACGATTTCTATATTGGTTTATTTAATGCCTTCCAATTTCAAAGATTCTTTACCTTAAGTTGATGCATTTGAAATTATATATGTTATGATAGATCATAAGATATACTCCATATTTGTATTCATTCTCATTTATTTTAAGTAAGTGTTGTCATTCTGTTTGAGCTGAAGATCTTATATACTTGATGCATCTGGTGGTTGCAGGTATGTGCAAAACAATATGTTGTCAGGAACTATGCCATCGGGTCTTCTCAATAAAAACTTGATTTTGAAGTGAGTGTGACTTTTTGCAATTAAAATTGGGATTCCATAAATTGTGACATGTTAAGAAAGGAGAATATTATTGACATGCGCACATATTAAAAAAAATTTAATCTTAAAATGTATGACCGCATTGCTTTGGAAACGTTAGCATGTAATTTTTTAACTAAGTTCTCTTGAAAATGAAAATGGTCTTTGGAACATGAAAATGATATAGTTTAAACCAAACAAGGTCACAATTGCAGTCAAATGGGTTTTGTTAACATGGTTTTAGACTGAGAGGTCAAGATTTGTTTAGATTTTTTAGCACGACTTTGCTTATGGATGGCCACATAAGTAATTTTGGAAGTAATAAGGAATTAGATGTCATTTTAAGCTAGTTTTGTCTAAGAGGGATACCCATTTGTTGAACTACTTTTAACTTTTCCTCCTCTTTAAAAGTTTGTTGTTTTGGAGAAGATATCATTGCTTTCAACCAAATGGATAATGATAGGACTCAATTTTTGTATATTTCTTCTTAGCTGAAGATAACGTTGTCCCTATGCTTCTAACTGTGGAAACTAAATTGACTTTGAAGCCACTGCCTCATAGTTCTGTGTTTAGATAAAAACATAGCTATATTCAATTTATGTATTTTACTCCACAGCATGGTTTGGATTTGTTTTTGCATGCCAAAATGTTGACTTGAGATCATATTTTCAGATTCAATATGAATGGTGATATCTACATCCTGGCTCCTCCAATGCCTTTTTGTTCATCTTGTTATTCATTGGCCTCTTTGCTATCCCCCTTTTTTTTTTGGGGGGGGGGGGGTGGTGGGGTGGGGTGGTCTTTGTATGTGTCCGTCTTTGGTGATGCAGGATGGATAGAAAATAGAGATAAGATGAAAAGAAAGAGAAAACGTGACAAATCTTCCCTACCTAGAATTTACTTGAAAACCTTAGGCTTCAGAACCTAAGGGTGCTTGGAATGGCCAACAAGAAGAAAAACATTCTCTAATCAGAAAATTCATATTCAAATTGGACAGCCTCAAACTCTTCTTGGAGCCTCTTTTTAGTAGGCTTCATGGATTACATTAAGCCACAATTACATCCCATAAAATCCTCAACAACATTAAAGATCAAATTCTAAATTCAAATTCAAAAATAAAACCTAATATCTCAAAGAAAATCTAAAATAATTGATTTTAAAATAGTTTTGGTGCTCCTTGCATCATACTCCCCTGGTTGGAGAAAACTTGATCTCAAGTTTTGAAGTGCTTGAGGATAAGAATGCTTATACTTGAGAATTTCAAAAACCTCTGAAGTACATCCAACTTCACTTAGAACAGAGCAGCCTTTTGTTCCACCATATTAAATGTGTCCAGAATAATACAAACAATCGGTGGAGTAAATGATACAACTTTATCTTGCTCTATAGTAAACACCATCATACCAAACTTTCCACTTCCTCCATTACGTACATCCTCTAAAATTTCTCTCTCTAGCTGAATTTTTGCCACATCAATAGTGACTCTCCAACAACTTGAATCAGGTCTACTGCATATGGTTTTGGCTGTATTAAGTGTACATTTATTGGAGCTTGTATTTCTTTTTTGGCACAAAATTTTGGCGCCTCAACACTATTGTCCCTCATGTGTGAAGCTTTACCCTCTAGATTATTGGGTAGTTTTTGGGTGGAAGCCTTTATTTTGTCAAGTCAGGCGTTATTCCTTGCAATTTTGTGAGTTAGGTCCTGGATGGCCTTCAGTATGTCTTCCAATGATATTGGGTGGACATAGGGCTAGAAACTGTATGAACACTCATCTCATCTTTTTCAAATTGTGCCACATAGCCAGTAAGGCTATTCTACTCACTCAAATAGTCAAATTGTTTCTTTGGTCTACAAAGTAAGCTTGATAGGATTTAGGCAAGCATTTCTTTTGATATGATTAGAGAACATATATTTTGCATAGTTTTTCTTCATTTCTTCCCAATCGGTTCTTGGGGGGGGGGGGGGGTTTGTTCCTTTGAAGGCAAAGGTTTTCAATATTGTGCCAATAGTCCATAGCTGAACATATCAGTTTCATCTTGGCAAACTGAACCTTTTTTGCATTTGACAAACCTACTTGTTTAAAAAATGATCCATCTCATGTAACCACTTAGTGAAGATCCGTGGGTCTTGTCAACCATCAAATATTGGTGCTTTTAATAATACTGGTTCATTAAATAATTACTACAAAAATTTTAGTTGGGCTAATAAACTAAAACATTTGGAGATCAAATACAAAGTGCAACAGAGGGTACCCAATAGACTGTGGCGAGTCTGCTCGAGTAGTGGTGGTACCACCTTTCCAGTGAAGCTTGGAGGAAGGTCACAACAGGTGATGGAAGCTGTGATGGTCTGCAGTGATGTGACAGGTGCTCAGCTGGCGACTATGAGTTGCAGTAGTGGTTGTTTGGTGTTTCCTGGCGTAATTGGTGGGTTGCCAATACACAGAGTCAATAGCGTGGTTCTTTGATGGGGACTAAACTGGCCTCTGGTTCTTGGGTGGTGAAGGAAGAGTGGATTTGGGTTGTGGGTTTGAGTGGAAGATCTCGATTGGGTTTTCTGTGGGATTTTGAGTTCCGGTGTACCTATATGGTCAACTGTTGTGGGTGAGTGTTGTGAAGGAGGTTTTGGCTAAGAGTCTTGTAGTGATGGGGTTTTCAGGGATGGTGGTGGGGTTTTCCTGCATTGGTTTAGTAATTGCAACTGGATGAGGGAGACCTTTCGGCAAAGGCCACACTAGGCTATGGGTTGGAATTGAGGGATTCTAGGTGTGGAGTTGTAGTTGAGTGGACTTTGGGTGGTTGATATGAGTGACATAATTCTTTAAGATTGAGAAGTTTGGATGGATGGAGGATGGGCTCTAAAACTGATTTATGACTCTGTTCTGTTAATTGGATTAAGGTTACTCTCTGATACCAAATTTGATGCAAGACAGGGTAAGAAAAAATACAGTTAAAGGAAAAGAAAGAGAAAATAGTAGAAATCTTAAACTTCACCGCCTAGAATTTGTGTGAAAACCTTACACTTCACCACCAAAGGGTACTTGGATTAACCACCAAGCAAGAACAACGTTCTTTAATAAGAAAATTCCTATTCAAATTGTTTTGTCTCAAACTATTCCTAGAGCCTTTTTTAATAGGCTACAGGGATTACATTAACCAACAATAACATCCCATAAAATCCTCAATAACATTAAAGGCCAAATTCAAAAATAAAATAAAACTAGTCCAAAATTCGAATATAAAGTCTGGTATCTCAAAGGAAATTTAAAGTAAAATTTTTTGAAATAATTTTGGTGTTCCTTGCATGTGCTTGTCAATCCAACCAAGGGATGCCCATGAGGGCTGCCTTGGCCTCGGCTGCATGCCCTGGCCTTGGCCGCATGCCCATGGGGGCTGCCTTGGCCTTGGCTTCTGCTTGCCCTCAAATTTGGATTGATTTCCAAAAGGAGGTTATTTGCCCCATGGAGGCAGGCATTGGGCATGCTAGGGAGCCCAAGGGCATGCCCGCATGCACGCCACGCTGCATCGCTCACATCGTCCTGCACTTCGGCAAAATTGGCCGAATGGGGAGCCCGTAGGCCAATGCTAGGAGCACGTAGATGCCAAGGTACGCTGTGAGGTGCGTGCTGCCCACCACGATTGCAGCAACGATGTCTCCACGGGCATAACTACAGCTCGGGCTTGGGCTGCCGCAATCCGCATTGGTCCACACCTCGAGTCGATTGGTGGACCAGCTGTCGCCGTTCCACACCCGGCCTAGGAGGTTGAGGATATAAGATTTGGACCAAGAAGTAGGCAAAAATTAAAGGTGGATTGATGATTAGATCAGCGAAGGCATGAAAAGTGGAAATAAATCTTGGTAGGAGAGTGATAGTTGTGATAAGAGCACCCTTAAGGTATCGTAAAATGCATTTGATAGCATGAAAATGAGTTGTAGCCGAAGCATGCAAGGTAGACTTGGTTGACCAAGTCGCACCAGTTAGGGTTGGAGAGTGTCAAATATTACAAGGTACCAACATTGTTTTTGTAGAGTAGGATTAGGGAAGAGAAAACCATTGGATAAAGCTGTTTTTTGTCCAGAAACAATTGGAGTGGTACAAGGATATTAGAGCATATTTATTTTGTGCCAAAGAAAGGTCATGAGAGGAATGAGATGCCTAAATTCCTAGGAAGAAGTGAATATCTCCTAATTAGACCTAGTGAATTTAGTGCCAAGAGATGCTGACAAAGTTGGTGAGCATAGAATGATTGGCTCCTATAAGGATGATATCATCAGCATAGAGAAGGAGAATAAGGGAGCTATTGAAGGGTGTAAGACAAACATGGAACTATGCAAGACTGATGAAACCATATCGGATCAAAAGGAAATAAAATGGTCAAACCAAGCTTGGGAGGCTTGACACATACCAATGATACCATAGATAGCCTTAAGTCAACAAACATGTGTAAGATGACTAGCATGAACAAAACTAAGAGCTTGTTGCATGTAAACTTCTTCATTAAGGACATTATGAAGGAAAGTATTAGTAACGCCAAGTTGATGAATGGGCTAGTGGATGGTAATGGTGATAGAGAGGATGGTATGAATGAAGTGGGCTTAACAATAGTACTATCTGTATTAGAAAAATCAACATTGGGGTGTTGATACAAACCTTTTGCCACAACTTGTATTTTACATTGTTCAATAGTGCCATCACTATCACTAAGGGAGAGTTTGAGGTGTCAGTTGTAGAGGTATCAATGGTGGGGAGGTGAAATGTAGAAGGTTGAGATGAAGGTTTTGTAGAGCATGATGAGGTGGTAGCAATAGAAGAGGGAAGAGTGGTGGTAGAGCAGATGGGTGGAGGTGAAATGGTAAAAGAAATGATGGAAGGATGTGGTGGTGAAGAGGTAGGGGGTAGACATCTTAATTATCATTGAAAAGCACATGGTGAGGGATATAATCACAACCTATTTGAGAATCAAGACACTGATAGCCTTTGTGGATGGTGTTATACCTGAGAAAGGCTCAAGCCAAGGATTTGGAGCTAAGTTTGTCTTTTCTGTATTGACTCAAACATGGAAAACAATCAGTTAAATACTTGAAGGATAGAGAAATCTAGGGAAAATGCAAAAAGAAATTCAGCAAGAGAGAGGTGGTTAAGTACTTTGTTCGGAAGGTGATGAGGCAGGCAGTGGGAAAGGCTCCAAGCTAGTATTTCGTTGGCATTTGTTCTTATGGGAGATCAAGGAACCATCCAATTCAACCCACGTTCTCAATCTGACTAAAATTGAAGGTTCGTGTATCACATGTGAGTTTGGAAACAGGGAGCAAATTTTGTTTGATGTGAGGAACAACTAAAACTTCTTGAAGAGATAATGAAGATTTGGGGGTGGATAAAAGAACCTTCCGTTATGACCGGAATGAATAATGGGCAAACATGTACCATCTCCAACAAAATCTTGATTATTGCCACTGGATAGTTGCACATGTTGAAGAAGAGTGGGATCATAGGTCACATAAGAGGAGGCACCTGAATTTGAAACCCATTGAGTTGGTTGAGGTCGTGGTGACTGTGTAACATGGAGACCAGTAAAGGTTTTGATGAAGGTTTCTGTTGCGACTGGCTGCATAATGATAATGACACTTGTCTACGGTGGGTCATGGTGTGACGTATTTGGCATTTGATAGAGATGCACAATGGATTCAATGCATGGTCTATAGGGAAAGGTCACACATTTTGTAGATTTGGTTACTTGTGCAAAAATGGTATTTGGAGTGAGAATATGAAATGGTTGTTGGGGACTTGAGGGTCGACCACTATTGTTGAGGCTTGTTCCAAAATTTTTGTGTGGAGAAAGGTCCTGAAGTATAGAGTACCGTAGCATCTCCCAATGGGAGTGGAGCATGGGTTGTGTGAGAGTAGTTTAAACACTGTTCATGGGTCAGCAAGTGAGATCATATTTTTAATGAAGATGATGGTTTCAAATTGGTTTTCAATAGTAGTGATGAATGGATCAAACTGTGGACCCAATCCATTCAAGGTGTATGTAACAAGATCAATATCTTTGATCTTTTCACCAATGGGAGTGGAGCATGGGTTGTGTGAGAGTAGTTTAAACATTGTTCATGGGTCAGCAAGCGAGCTCATATTTTTAATGAAGGTGATGGGTTCAAATCGGTTTTCAATCGCTGTGATAAATGGATCAAATTGTGGACCCAATCCATTCAAGATGTATGTAACAAGATCAATATCTTTGATCTTTTCACCAATGGTAGTGAGCGAGTCTACACGAGATTTTGTATGTTGCAGGTAGTTGGTGGTGGTGGTGCGGTCCCCTTATTTGTGTTTAGGAGTTCTTGCTGCAAGGAGATTTTCTTGCCAAGGATTGATGTTGATACAAATCGGCAAGAAAATCCCAAACAGCTTTTGACGATGACTATCCAAGAATTTGTGTAGCTAATCCAATGGATAAGGTGGCACCAATTCCACCAAAGCAACTATTGAAAAAATGATCAAGGTTTTGCCCTTGCAAGTATTCTGGATTTGGTTACTCAGTGTTATCGGCTGATTATATGGTAGTGGGTGGTGGTGGATGACTTCCATCAACAAATTCAAGGAGATTTATGTTTATAAGAATGGATTTGATTTGATCGGACTGGATTATATAATTGTTACTGTTGAGTTTCAGGGACTCAGATATGGCTATGTTGTGTAAGGGTAGATTCATGGTGTTTAATGTAGAGGAAGCTGCCATTGGTGATTGATGTGGAATTGAAGTTATTTTATAGAAGCTTGATAGATGATCATAAAGACTCTGATACCATGAATAAATTGAAGAGTGGTGTTTTGTTTGGTGAAATACTTGATGCCTAATGATGTGCATTCAGCTCATATAAGTGTTGATCTCATGATATGCCTAATTACATTAACGGGTCTCACCTAACCTTGTGGTACATACAAATAAAGGTGATAAATTACTAATTTTCCCAAAAGCTTAAGCTTTTAGAAATTTGTGAATTTAATCATTTAAATAATTCTATTCTAACACTCTTCATGTGTGGGCGTAGACTCTCCCTAAATAAGTGGAGCCCAACATGTGAGATTTTACTTTTTAAATGGGAGGTAGAGTGGAGATAAGATTTAAACTCAAGACCACCTACTTTGATACCAGGATAAACTGCCACTTGTCTCAAAAGCTTAAATTGTTAGAAAAAAAGGTAGATTTAATAATTTAACCTGTTAGAACAAAGATTTAAATTAAATCCCTTAAAACATTAGCTTTGACTTTTTCTTTATTGGTTTGAATGGTGCCCTTGTTTGGAGAGTTCATCCTTTGATTGTAGGTTTCTGTTATTAATGTGTTTATAGATTTAGTTCTTTTTTGTTTTATAAATTAATGTGTTGTATCATATGCATATATGTGTGTATTTTACTTTGATTCTAGCTCTACCATTGATTTGAACCCTTGCATTCTACTTTGATTCTCCTCAGCTACTCTGGGAACATAAATCTTCGAAAAGGGAGTAAAAGTGGGAGCCACATGAATATAATTATTGGGTCATCAGTTGGGGCTGGTGTTCTATTAATAGCTACTATTGCCTCATGCCTATTTATGAGCAAAGGGAAGAAAAGGTATTTTGAGCAAGGTATGAAACTTGAGAAATCTTCACATTTATCTTGTTTTTATAAAAAATTACTGTTGGTTCAACAAACTTATTTTGATTTTGTTATAGACCAACTTGACCATTCCCCGCCTGTTCAAAGACTGGTATCTTCCAAGAGCAAAGCGCACACAGAAGCTGCGTGTTGCTTCACTTTCTCTGAAATTGAAGATTCTACAAGAAAATTTGAAAAGAAGATTGGTTCTGGAGGATTCGGAGTTGTATATTATGGGAAAATGAAAGATGAAAAAGAAATTGCAGTCAAAGTTCTAACCAGTAATTCCTTCCAGGGAAAGCGAGAATTTTCAAACGAGGTAAGTTATCATACTGTTTGAACCTCTTTCTATATTCTGATATTGTAGTCACATTATCTTGACCTATTTATAAACTGGTGATGGTTCCTTTATTACTTTTTTTATGTCAAATTTGAAATATAAACTAGTGGCATGGGACTGTTGCAAATTTGGCCATTGAACTGGAAATAAACTAAGTGGAAAGAAGGGAAAGCCCTGTCCCATTCTTTTTTCTACAGAATTTTGTACCCTCTCCAGAATTTATACCAACTTTGTCACTTGTAATTTTATCTAAATCACCTTGCTTTTGCTTCTTTTTCTTGGCAAATTCTCTTTTGACAAATTTGGTGAAACAGGGAGATTTGAAACTTCAATATCTTCCATTATAGTCTTTCTTGAAGTTAAAAGTGTCGATTAATGAAATTGTTTCTCTATTCTTAATAAGTCCTGTTGCATTTGGTGGGATTATATGTGCTAGACACTAAAAGCTAGTTCTTACGATTTTCAAATTCTTGAATTCGATCTAGGTGACTCTTCTTTCAAGGATACATCACAGGAACCTGGTACAGTTTCTTGGCTATTGCCAGGAAGGAGAGAGATGCATGCTTGTTTATGAGTTCATGCATAATGGAACTCTCAAGGAACATCTTTATGGTAAGCTCACATGTTTCTAAATGAAGCAATATTATTTTGAAAGCTCAACCATGCATAATATTTCAAGGCCCATTAACAGGTCACAAAAGTATTAATTGGTTCAAGCGACTTCAAATTGCCGAGGATGCTGCAAAAGGTTTTTAAGCTAACTTATACTGCTGACAGAAACCTCTCCTCTATAAGCGTGTTGAAATTGATTCATGTATTTTCATGCTTGTTTAGGGATTGAATACCTTCACACAGGCTGTGTTCCAGCCATTATTCATAGGGACTTGAAAAGCAGCAATATTCTTCTTGACAAACACATGAGAGCAAAGGTTTCAGATTTTGGTCTTTCAAAACTTGCAGTAGATGGAGCCTCTCATGTCTCAAGCATAGTTCGGGGCACCGTAGGTTATCTGGATCCTGAGTAAGGCTTTTCTCTGTCTTGCTTAAAATACGGTGTTCTTCTCGTGATCAAGTAAAGCATCATTTCTGTTGCTTTAAACACATGTTGCTTCTGTTGTTGACTTGTCATTTAAGTATGATAGGTTGCCTTTATTTGCTTTTTGGTGAAATTTTCTATTTCTTTTTGCTTGCTACAAGTAGGCCAGGGATGGGGGGTTGGGTTTGAATCTAGAAGTGCCACTGAGCCACAAGTGGGGGTGGGGTTCAAATCCAATAGTGCTACTAAGACACAAGGCTCTTGGCTGGTGAAACTTCCTATTGATTACTCATTTGTGTGACCTTTGACAAGAGTCCATACTTATAAACAGACAAACAAACGAATAGAGATAGGTTGTCACTGTGGACAAAGTTGTGGTCTCTTAAGGATTCATAAACATGCGCTGCTGCAGGTGTAGCTGTTTGGGGCCATTATCACTCCTTGTTGTATTTCTTTCTTTTCTTTTCCTTTTTGAACTAATTTGTCAATACAAATATTGTCTTAAACCAAAATATGTAGCAATCCCTGTAACAAACCCTTCTTGTTTGAGAGGGTTGGCTTCACCTGTTGTATCATACACTTTCTTAGATCAATCGGCTACCATAGTGTATTAGATCATATCGAGATGATTTTCTTTTTCTTTCTTTGGGTGTTTCTCATGATATGCAGGCAGGGGCAGAGGGAGGGGGGGCAGCTGCCCCCGCTGACCTTCTCAAAAATTCTCCCACTGACCTTCTCAAAAATTCTCTATGTATTAGTAGTAAATTATTAATAAACATATTAAAAGGTTATTTGCCCCTCCTGAATGAAACAACTTTTTAGTTTTTACCATATATGTATAGCTAACTTGTCAACAAGAAGACAATTTTACATTCACAAAGCACTGAAGCATCACTTTTATTAAATAATGGGTCCCACCTACTAGTACATTGGTTTTGCACACAACTTCCCTGAATAGGACTGGGAAAAAAAAATATAGCGATACCAAACTGTAGCGCCTCACCAGTCCGCCTCTTATTTACAATTTTTTTCTCTTGTAATCAACCATTTTCAGTCTCAACCTAAGTTTTTGCTGATCTTAAAAAAAAAAAAAAAAAAAAAACCCTGAGTTTTTGCTATAAATTCAAATGTCTACACAACATTTTAAAAGCGGTCATGGCATTGAGGAACATATACAACTTCATAGTAATATGTCCAGGTCAAATTCTAAACAAGCTCGTATCGAAGTAGATTTTGCAATTGAGTAAATTTAATTAGAAATGAAAAAAATGAATAAAATGAATTGAAGTAAAATTTTTATATTAGAGTATGTATGACAAAGACTTTGGCATATAGTCATTTATTTATTTTGTTATTAGTATCGATTAATATTTCTTAGATTAATTTTACCTTCAATCTTGTCTTTTAATCTTGCCCCTCCTGACTTGAAATCTTGGCTCCGCCACTGTATGCAGGTATTATATCTCCCAGCAGTTGACGGACAAGAGTGATGTCTATAGTTTTGGTGTCATTCTTCTTGAGCTGATATCTGGTCATGAAGCAATATCTAATGAAAGCTTTGGTGTTAATTGCCGTAACATAGTCCAGTGGGTAAGTGTGGTTTTTTTGGTGAGGCTGGCATTGGTACATATAATAGAATTAATTTCATCGCTAACTAATCATTTTTTATTGAGCAAGTAGTTGTCGCTTTTATAGATGCATTTTACTTTTCAACATGCAAATCTTATTTCAGGTTTCTCTTCTCAGATTTTTTTTTTCTTGTTTCTGGGAAAGTTTAAATCATTGATATAATTAAACTATCTGGTTGGTGAAAAGCATGGATCATTCATACAAATTGTTTAATGAAGTGAAATGATTCACTACTCTCCTTTTATTACATTAATTAACTAATGATTGTTTCACAGGCAAAGTTGCATATTGAGAGTGGGGACATTCAAGGAATCATCGATCCCTCACTACACGAAGAATTTGACATCCAATCAATATGGAAGATAGCAGAGAAAGCTCTGATGTGTGTCCAACCTCACGGACATATGAGACCGTCAATTTCAGAAGTTCTTAAGGAGATTCAAGATGCAATCACAATAGAAAGGGAAGCAGCAGTGGCTACAAGAGAGGGAAATTCAGATGTGTCAAGGACTTCTATTCATTCTTCCTTGAATCAGGGTTCCATGGATTTGGGTGGTACTGACAATTGCCTATCATTTGATGAATCCATTGCACGGCCTGCTGCACGATAGTTCTCCTCCTTTATGTACAAACACAAAATGGCTTCTCTTTCTGGTGGGAAAAAAATTCTGATTCTGTTACAGCATGCTCACAATTTTCTTCCCCAACAACACCACCCCCCCCCCCCAAAAAAAAAAAAAGAAAAAAGAAGAAAAAAAATCCCATTGATGTGAATTTGTAAGTTTTGAACTTGAGATCACATTCCTTATTGCTGTAGACTCTAGAGTGGTTTTTCGAGTGTGAATATCTTAGTTCTGGTAAAAGGTCCTATTTTTCAGTGATAAGTCTATCAATATCCAAATATGCAACATGAGTAATGAGCCATGAATTCTCTGGTTTAGTTATTGAATGCAGTTGGCTAACATAGACACCACATTTCACAACCGTCAAAATCACCCTATTTGTGTAAATTAGTGTTAAAGCGTGAAATGGTCATTTCACATGCTTTGAAAATTCTGTATTTTTTTTAATTGAAAATTCTGTAATTGATTTATGACTACAATTCATATCATAATGGCCCACGGAATTTGAGGGAAAAATGATATTTTTCTAACGATAAAATCAAGGTTGTAAACAAGGTCATATAAAAAGAAAATTAGTCAGTGAATGTTCTTACAATAGATATGCATGCGTGGGACTAAATTAGTTAACTTTGATTGGGCCTGAAAGGATTAATTAAAATTAACAGTCATCTAAAGGCTTGATTCTCATTGGTTCAGATGTAAAACAATTATAGACATGCAAACATATGATAATCTTTAGAGATAATGGAGTTTCTTGAATTATTAAAACAATTACTTATAATAATCTCAATAATAATACATTATTATCTTGAATTCTTGATAATGTTAAAAGTTAATTTTAATTTTGATTTTCGTTGAAAAATATTAGAAAATTAGAATAATGTTGGATAAAATTGGAATATCAAGAAATATAAGTTAAAAAGGGCTTGGTCCGCACTTTGACCAAGACCGAAGTGCCAATCCCAGCTCCTTGAGTGCTGTTTGGCATCTAGGGTCATAAATTTTGTGATCTCTTAAATTATATTTTGATTTTCGATTTTTTCAAACGTTTTTGGAGAAAGAGATAATAGCTAATCTTTGAAATGCACGACCTTTAAGACTTAAAAATTGTAAGAATTAGGGTAATCACCTGTAAGATCTTATATTTGCCTTTTACTCGTTGTAACTACGCTTTTATAGCTCGAATGGTTGTTGTTTATGGTGGTGCTTGCTACTAGAGCAAGTCACATAATATCTACAGCCTAAGAACTATGGGAGAGAACCAAAGAACTGAGAGAATGGTAGAGAGGAAAAAGATGTTCTATTTGCCACGAGTTACACAAATGAGGGAGGTTACACGATTTTATAACCCACTCTAATGTAACCTATGTTACACGAGAGTTTTTTTTTTTTTTTTTTTTTTTTTTTTTACAAGATAAAATTTCTACTCTAGTCTAATTTAAGTGTATATGTGTATGAAACTCTCTCCTAGAGACTTGAACCCTAACCCTTATCCCCCACACNTAATCGCATCGAGGAATTCAATTCAAAACAGTAACAGCAAAAAAAGACGGAAAAAGAACCATGAAATGAATAATATATTAATAATAATATATAAATATAAATATAAATAAACGAAACGAAACTTACCTACCTACCCACACACACACACACAGCCAAAAAAAAAAAAAAAAAAAGAGAATAAAAGGAAAAAGAAAACCTCACTCCTCAAAGAAGAAAAAAAAAAAAAAAAACGGACGGTGCTGATAAACCTCACTCTCTCATCTGAGTCGTCTCCTCTATCCTCTCTTCTCCAGCGTCCGATCCTCCATTTCCCAACTCCATCCAGAGCCTCTCCCTCTCTCGCGCCCATTTTTCTTTAATAAGGTAAACAATTCCAACTCTCTCTCTTTCTCTCTCTTTCTTTCACACAAATACACACAGAGAGACTCTCACTCACTCACTCACACAAACCAAACCACCACGAGTCCCTTTCTCTGTCTCTGATTTTTTTTTTTTTGTTTGACGATGTCGTTTTGTGATGGACTAGTAGTGCTTCTTCTAGGGTTGCGATGGCGGAAGTTCCGACGAGTCCGAACGGAGGAGGCAGCTACGACGAGAGCGGCGATCAGAGCCCGCGCGCCAACGTTCGCGAGCAGGACCGGTTTCTTCCGATCGCGAACATTAGCCGGATCATGAAGAAGGCTCTCCCCGCCAATGGAAAGATCGCCAAGGACGCCAAGGAAACAGTCCAAGAATGCGTCTCTGAGTTCATCAGCTTCATCACCAGCGAGTAATCACGCATAGATCGCACTCTTTGTTCTTAGTATTTTTTTTTTTTTGTGTGTTTGATTAATTGGAGGTTGAATAACGTGTAGGGCTAGCGATAAGTGCCAGAGAGAGAAGAGGAAGACTATTAATGGAGATGATTTGCTTTGGGCTATGGCTACTCTAGGGTTTGAAGACTACATCGATCCACTCAAGATTTACCTCGCCAGATACAGAGAGGTCAAAATTTGGGCTTTTTAACAATGAAAATGAATTTATTGTCCTTAATTACCTTTTTAATCTTTTCTGATAATGAGCTTTTGTTGTGTAAGTTTTGACTGACCGAGTGTTCTTTACTTCCTTGTTATCTGGTTTTTTTTTCTTGGTGCTGATGTAGATGGAGGTATGTTAAATTTATCTTCTTCTTTTTTGATTTTTTAATTTTTATTGATGCGGCTGGTTATTAGAATTTCCCATTTTTTTGATGTGTTTGGGTTTATTGTTTTCGTTATAAGAGTGTTTGGATTTTGAATATTGGGGTTTTGCAAATTATGGGATTTGATAGGGTGACACCAAGGGATCAGCAAAGGGTGGAGAATCATCTGCTAAGAAAGATGTTCAGCCAAGTCCAAATGCTCAGGTGATGATTTGTGGCTTTGTATGTGCTTAATTTTTATGTGTGAAATTTTCTTAGCATCTTATGGTGGCTACCTTTGGTGATGGTCCAGATTGCTCATCAAGGTTCTTTCTCACAAGGTGTTAATTACGCAACTTCTCAAGTAATCTCTCTCTCTCTCTCTCTCTCTCTCTCTCTCTCTCTCTCACATTACATACAATATAGGCACATGTCATTGATACTAAACTAAATACTTCCGGTGGATCGTTTTCATGATTAATTAGTATGATGGGGGTGTAGGGTAAGGTCCTGTGAGTGGAACTTACCAAATATATATATATATATATATAAAGAAAACCTCACTCCTTAAAGAAGGGAAAAAAAAAAAAAAAAAAAAACGGATGGTGTTGATAAACCTCATTCTCTCATCTGAGTCGTCTCCTCTCTCCTCTCTTCTCCAGCGTCCGATCCTCCATTTCCCAGCTCCATCCAAAGCCTCTCCCTCTCTCACACCCATTTTTCTTCAATAAGGTAAACAATTCCAACTCTCTCTCTTTCACACAAATACACACAGAGAGACTCTCTCTCACTCACTCACTCACTCACACACACAAACCAAACCACAATGAGTCCCCTTCTCTCTCTGAATTTTTTTTTTTTTTTTTTTTGCTTGACGATGTCGTTTTGTGATGGACTAGTGCTTCTTCTTCTAGGGTTGCAGTGGCGGAAGTTCTGTCGAGTCCGAACGAAGGAGGCAGCTACGATGAGAGCGGAACTTACGCAACTTCTCAAGTAATCTCTCTCTGTCTCTCTTTCTCTCCCACTCATTACATACAATATAGGCACATGTCATTGATACTAAACTAAATACTTCTGTTGGATCATTTTCATAATTAATTAGTATGATGGGGGTGTAGGGTAAGGTCCTGTGAATGGAACTTAGAACAGTGCAGGACTTATAAAAATGGAATACTAGCATTGCTCGTTGTTGTTAGAAATGTGTGGTTAGTTGATTAAACTCACTATTTCCTAATAGTTTAAGTTTTTGGAACAATCGGTAATTTAACATGGTATCAGAGCAGAAGATCTTGAGTTCGACCCCTGTTTTCACTCTACCTCCTATTTAAAATGTTAAAAATCCCACATGTTAGGCCTCACCCACTAAAAAGTAGTTTGAGCCTACACATGAGAGGGAGTGTTAGAATTATGGTTAAGTGACTAAATTCACCATTTCCTAATAACTTAAACTTTTGGGAGAATTGGTAATTTAACAGTTGTAAACTTTGTTAGGTTATGATATAACTTTGTTTTGATTTCCCTTAAGTTGTCATTTTACACCTAGAACCGAAAAGGGCCTTTGTTGCACTGGAACTTCCCATTTCTCATCCATTCTAGCTCTAGTAGGGTTTATTTGGAGGTTAATTTTGTTAGTTAACTTTGATCCTAATAGGCATGCTTAAAAGAAATATGGTGTATGGAAAGGCATGATTATTGCGAACATTCTCAAACAAAATTGGTTTGCAGTTGAAATTTTTTTAAGAACGTCTCATTTTCATCAATCTAGCATTTAAAAATTAAAGGGATTAATCTTGAGCTTAGTTCCAACAATCAAGTTTGGTGACTGTATTGGTAGGCGTCCATGCTTATCTTTTGGTTTTGGGCAAGAATGAATCAGTAATCTTTTGCGTTGTTAGGTCTGAATGACTCCAAGTAATGATCAACTCTATTGTAGGCTAACATCTACGTATTAAACAATACTTAAAGCCATGTTTGTTTTTGGGTAGTTTAAGTGTAATTTATATTTTTTCAAGCTATCAACTATGAAGTCAAGTTTAATTTATTCCAATGCTTGGATTATTTTTTATGTATTGTGCTGTCATATCATGTATTAGCAAAGATATGCTAATAACATGTCGTTGAAAGTTATTTTTGTATATCATGGAAGACTATTAGTCTTTTAAATATTGTTCGATATGGCAGATCTTATTGAAAGTCCTGAAAAAGTCATCTAAAGGTACTACGGGGTTTCCTTTTGTCATCAACTTCCACGAGCATTTTATGCTTTAAATCCAAACTTATCATGACTGTTTGGAAAAGTATTTCAAACCTAAGCCAGTTTATAAATGTAAGTTTTTTGGATGTCAAAAGAAAAAAAAAATGTATTTTTTTTTTTTTTGGGTTGAGAAATCACGCTTAAATGTGGAGTTTTGATGGGATCCGGAGCAATAGTGTTGGTATGATCAAACCCAAGAGAGAAAGGATGTAAACGTTATGCTTTCATTCTTAGATCACAATCTAGTGTGATGTTAAATTGTTAACTAAGTAATTCAATAAATAATTTTAACCTTCTCGAAAAGGAAAAAAAAAAAAAAACTAATTTTCAAAATATATTATAACTAAAATTACCAAACGAATATCTCAACTTACGCTCTGTTTGTTTCGCTAGAAAACCTTTTGCAAAGATATTTTTTCACATTTTTCAGTGTTTGGTAGTACAAAAAAAACCTGGTAAATGGAAAACTATCTTTGGTCAACGGAAAACTCTAATAAAAATAAGGCTTATTTTCGATAGGTTGTTTTCCAAATTTTTTTTTTGGAAAACAATCTCTCTCTCACGTGTTCCATCTCCTATAAATATTATCTTCGTCTATGGCCGTGGGAAACATAATTTTTTGGCGCTTTCTCTCTCTCATGGTAAGTTTTCTCACTTCCCTTTGCTTTTTCGCTCCTCACACCCTCATTGTCACTAACTCTTGTCTCTCCTCTTCCTATAGATCTCTCTCTAACTATCTCTCTTCTCTCTTTTCTCCATGTTTCTCTTCCCCTCTATGACACAATTCTCTAATTAGATTTTTTTTTTCCTTTCACTGGTCAGTCAATAGCTCCGACTTGCAAAGGAGAATAAATTTGCAGTGGTAATTATTTCATTCCTCTCTACCAAAATCCCAATTCTTTGCTTCGAATTTCAAGCTCGATTTTTTTCTTTCTCTAAGAAATTTTCCGTTTGATGGATTCTAGGTAGAAGTTACTTCTTTTTCGTACATAAAGTGCAAAAAAATAAAAAGAAGAAGAAGAAGAAGAAAGAATGAATAAAGTAAAAGATGAAAATTTTAAACATAGTACCTATATTACTCTAAATTGCTTTTACATGGGACAATCTTTACCGTGGACTAATAATATTGTTATATAATGAATGATAATTGTTTAGGAAAATTGCATTTGTTGGCAAATACTTTTTTTTTGCTGGCAGGTACTATACAATGATGATATATTATATAGAACATTATCTAAATACATAATTTAGAGTAATATTGAAGACTTGTGGTCGACCATAGTAGACAATTAGTATACCAACAAAAAGAGTGGACAATTAAAAGTTATTGTTATTTATACTTATTGAAAATGTATTACCCTGTCAAATATATATATATATATAGACAAATGGTTGATATGTGTGTGTGTGTGTGTGTATGTATATTACTGTCTATATATATGAGCAAGATGAGTGGTAGTGATCATGAAAATTTAACAACTAATTAATTTTGATTGTATCTATTGTCAAAATTTTTGTATGAAAACCAAATTCATTCTTGGTTTTTCATTTATAAAGATTGAATTAGTTTTTTTTTTTTTTTTTTTTTTTTTTTTTTATTGCTTTTGTAAGGTTTCACATCATTAAAAAAAAAAAAAAAAAAGTAATATAAAAAATATATTTAAAAAAGAAAGAAAGTAATATGGAAGCATTTTAGGACTTTCTTGTGCTGCCACTTTAGCCTTTGAAACCAATTAGAATTTGCCTTTATATTAGACTAAAGCAACCCAACACTAAACAAACACTAATTAATTTATGTTTAGTCTTCTCTAAACATTCTAATTAAATTATATCTGTTTTTTCATCAATATCTCTGGTTTAGCTTTTATTTATTAATCAAATATATACATGCAAATATTTTCCCAAACTTTCCCATGCATCGCATGGTTTGGTGACTGTTGGGATTAATGAGGAAGCAATATATCTGGTCTGTCATTAACCGTCCCCCTATGAATATTCCCCATATTAGTTGGTTCTAAGACTTACATACTGGTCTCTTGTAATGTTTGTAGTCTCAGGCACAACATCTGATGATTCCTATGCAAGGCTCAGATTAGATTTCTGCTCGATCTTTACTAATTCCACCATTTGGCGTCCTGCTTGAGGAGATCTTGTTCAGTGCCCACAACAAATATTTATTCTTATGTGAACACTGACATTTTAGGGTCTTTTGGGCATTCTTGTCCAATCCATATGTATTCTAGGTATGGTTTGTATATTTAGGGGTGTCTTTCAATTAAAATATTTATTTTAAGAAAACTTTGAAAATCTTGGGTCCTGTGATTTATTAACTGGGTGTTTTGGCAATATGTTATGGAGCTGATTATGAAACTGTTTTTTTGTTTGGTTTTTTTTGCCATATAAAATTTCTGATGATGTAAGGAAGAATGCTCACCCCGAGAATTTTATGAATTTTCTAATGCATTGATGTAAACGAAAGGATAAGGGTTTCCTGTGTTTTTTTAATCTCTATCAAACAGTAGTTAGGCAAAGTGTTTAGTACACTGAGGTCAACTGGTTGCAGTTTTGGTTTCCTGCATCTCTTTGAGCTCTTAGGTTAAAAGAGCAAAGGTTGTCATGAGTGCAAACTCACTACTAGTCACAAACTATCCCTTTTTTCACTGGGAAAGAAAACTTAATAATTTTCTTTATTCTTTGCTCTTGTTACTGGGTTTCAACAAGGTGTTGTTTCTGGTTTTGACAAGGTGAGAGAGTTCTTGAGTAGCAAGAATGCTTCTCTGTTTACTTCTTTCTTGGAAGAGCTCTGTTTTCAAGTTCAAGGTAGGAAGGAATCTTTTCGACACAGTTGTCTTCTTTATAATATTAGTTTTAATTACTATGGGTAACCTTCATGTGATGTGATTCTAGATAGAGGGTAATTTAGTAAAGGAAAATGTGGGGAGTAAAATGCTGCATTTTTCCACGTCAATGGGTTACTTTATTTTCGTGGCTTAAGTTCTGCGTCAATTGCATATGCTTTTGCGTGTCTGACTCGGTGCGGCGCACCAATGTTGCCACTTCCTTCCCCTCTACGTTCAAAGGCGATAATGGTGCTTTGGGATCAGCTTGTGATTGGTTCTTGTTAGTAAAATTAAACATTATAAAAGAGCCTCATAGCTCTGCCCTTTGTCTCTTTTTACTAAAGTCTTTTCCCAATCTCTGTATCTTTTTGCTAGCCTTTGTCCATATGTGTTGAAATTAGGTTGATAAGTGATTAAAATTTTGCAATGTTACGTCACTGGTGTTTTGCTCTCCATCAAAGCAAATGGCTTTACTATAATAATTTCCATTACTAGGAATATTTTGAAATATTCCATACCTGATGCTAGCGGCAAAATCTTTTTACAATTTCCTTCTCAAGTGGAGAATCATACAAAACAATTTTGGGTAATCTCTCCTTAAGGATTCTCTTCTCTCCATAGGTTGATCACCAAGTTATCCCTTATTTCATTTTATTAAAGAAGTGAATTGATAGTAGGGATTTAAAAAGATTTACCTGAATATATATTATATACCTGGTTTAAAATACTATTATTATTTTCGTGTATGTTCTAATAAGTATTACTGTTTATTAAAAAAAAAATTGAAATTGAAAAAGACATTTTTGCCTAAAAATTCCAAGAACAAAAATTAAAAATTTCTTAAATTTTTAAGAACATTCTCATTCATTTAACAGCCCTATCATGGATTATGGATTTGGGGGAGAGGGAAAAAGCTACAGAAACAAATACAAAATGCTCAACTTTTTTGGGTATAGTAGGTAGAGATAGAATTGAAATGAATGAATAGATAATAATTTCCCTTTTACAGTCAAAAATAAAGGAGATATCATCTCAATCTCTTTTATAAGTAGCTTTTATTTTTCACCCATTGGTGGTTAGTGATGAATACAGCACTAGTAGATTGTGCTTGACTATCTTTTAACATCCTTCCATTAAAAAAGAAAAGAAAAGAAAAACCTTGGATTAGAATATGCCATAAATAAGATTTGAATACGCCATAAATAATTCTATAATGATGGTAAGTTGTAACATTTTTTTATTAGATATAAATAAGCAAATATAAACTTAAAAAATGTTTAAAATATTACAAATTTTACTTCATAACTTATATAAATTGATATAAAAATATTACAAATTTTACTTCATAACCTTTATTAATTGATATGGCCATGAATATCATAA
Organism: Quercus suber; assembly: GCF_002906115.3. Taxonomy (NCBI): domain Eukaryota; kingdom Viridiplantae; phylum Streptophyta; class Magnoliopsida; order Fagales; family Fagaceae; genus Quercus; species Quercus suber. Next base: position 428,771 of record NW_027069846.1, read on the forward strand.
CTACTTATATCAGTGACTTATCACCGACTTCATTACTTTTAGAAATTAAATATGACAATGAATATCGTAACTACTTATTTTTGTGATCTATATTATCACTAACTTATCAGTTATCACCAAACGGCAGTGAACATCAAGCATTACCAATACTCGGCCCAAGCCCAGGCCCAAAAAAGAAAGAGAGGAAAACAGGATAAGGCGGTGCAACAGCCAGCCAAACAAAGACTCCCTAATCGGACGGTCCAAATGACTTGATCAAGCTAACAATTCTTATCATCTCAGATTCTCAAGGGAAAACCCTAACCGTGGATTCCAAGTTTAAGCTCCACGTCAAATCACGATAATCACAACCCTACTTTTCTACGGCCAAACCTGACCCTACACCAACCCTGAATGCACCTCACCCACACACACATACACAGCATCACTATTTTACTGTGTTAATAACAACTCTAATTACAATTAATTAAATAAATCCACACATATATAAATATAAATAGAGTCATAGAGATAGATTGATACATACACAAGCTCTTATTGTTCACACTCACGCCCTCTTCTTCATCGCCATCAAAATCACAATCAGCATCACAGACCTTAATTTTAATCGCCAAAGAAAACAAAGAAAGAAAACAGAGGAAGAAAGAAGAAGAAGCAGTTTGCCCTAGATTCCGTATAGAACTATTCGCTCTCTCCAAAGACTTGATAAAAACAACTGCAAACTTGGTACCGTAAAATCATCAATTTTTTTTTTTTTTTGTTTTTTTTTAATATAATTTTGTTTAATGTCATCAAGTTGTATCATTTTCTTTTAGCTGATCTTAAATTTTCCTCTTCGTTTTTTTTTTTACCTGTGAAATTGTATATCTCATATTGTATAGATTCTTTTGGATTGTGTTTGATTTTTCTTGTTAGAATTGACTAATTTTGATCAAGCACAGTTTTTTATTTTATTTTTTTATTTGGGTTGTAAATTTCTGTTGTGTTGTTTTTATGTAAATGGAAGTTTCAACTTGGGAAAGAGTAAATTTTTATTGATTATTCTGATGATTATGGTATTTGTGGGTTTGGAATTTTAATGAGAAAGATAATCTATATGGTTCATCTGATGAAGATTTTGGACTATACAGGGTGGCTATTTTTATTGAGTTTCTGTGTTTTGTTGATCATAAATGGGTAATCGTGGACAAAAGCGTACTGAAATGGTTGATGAATTGCCAGCTGATAAGAGGGCGTGTAGTTCATTGGATTTTAGACCCAGTTCATCCAACTCCTCAGTTCAGACCCATATGAACTCCACACATTCAATACATGAAACCCATGACAATGATATGGACACTTCCTCTTCTGCTTCGGCTTCAAGCCGATCAGAGGGGGAACCCGAGAGGGATTCAGCATATGGGTCTTGTGATTCTGATGACGCGGGGCAGAGGCGTAACAATCTTCGCGACTATCGTGATTATCAGAGGCAGAGATCTTCCGGTGATCATGGGAAATTCAAGAGGATTTTAACAAGTTTGAGTGAAGAATCCGAGCCTTCAGGGCAACTGGCTGCGCTTACTGAGTTGTGTGAAGTGTTGTCGTTTTGTACAGAGGATTCACTTTCAAGCATGATTTCCGACTCATTAGCTCCACTTCTTGTAAAATATGCAAAGCACGAGAGTAATCCGGATATAATGTTGCTGGCTATAAGGGCTATAACTTATATTTGTGATGTGTATCCTCGGTCATCTAATTTCTTAATTAGGCATGATGCAGTTCCTGCTCTTTGTCGATTAATGGTTTTTGAGTACGTGGATGTTGCTGAACAGGTAATGAAGTTATACATGATTAGTTGTGTTATCCAGTCTAAGACATATATGACCATACAAGGAAAGTTTGTTGTTATATGGGAACTTATAGTTATAAATACTGTTTTGTTGTAGTGTTTGCAAGCTTTGGAGAAGATATCACGGGAGCAACCACTTGCTTGCTTACAGGCTGGGGCAATTATGGCTGTCCTAAATTTTATTGAATTCTTCCCAACAAGTGTACAGGCAAGCCAATATAAATACGTTTTTATTTGGAATATGATGATATTTGCAGTTGTTTTATCTTGAGGGTGTTTTAAACATAATTTCCCCCTATTCTGTTTGCATCAGAGGGTTGCTCTATCCACTGTGGTGAACATATGTAAGAAACTTCCATCAGAATCTCCTTCACGTTTTATGGAGGCTGTTCCCATACTGTGCAATCTTCTTCAGCATGAGGATAGACAGGCATGAACTGTTTATAGAGTTTTTTATTATTATTTATTTTTTTAAGAAATATTATTTTGTCAATTCATCTTTTATTAACCTTCCACTAAGTTTTTATTTCAAATTCTCAGCTTGTCGAATATGTTGCTATTTGCTTGATTAAAATAGTGGAGCAAGTAAGTCAGTCTTCCGAGATGCTGGATGAACTTTGTAAGAATGCGCTGATTGGTCAAATTGTACATCTTCTAGACTTGAATAGCCGAACAACTGTATCCCGACCTATTTATAATGTAGGCAAAATATTCTAAATTTTGCATTTGAACCAGCTCTTTTCTGATATTACTACTTTAAAAGAGTAATCTTGACTTTTAAACTATATTTTGGCAGGGTTTGATTGGGATACTTGTCAAACTTTCTTCTGGTTCAATTGTAGCCTTCAAAGCTCTATATGAGCTCAATATAAGCAGCATATTGAAGGATATATTATCCACTTATGACCTCTCACATGGAATGTCTTCTCCTCATACAGTGGATGGACAATGCAACCAGGTTTACATCTTTGCCTATACAACTCTGTTTTATCTCCTATGGCATCAATGTGGATTGAATCCTTGGAAAATCAATTTTTATTCATGGTAATGGTAAAAAGATACATTGGAGCTTTTGTACTTCCATGTGCCTCAAAACAACCTCCTATATGCATGTAAGAGATCAAGATAATAATTTTTATATGCCTTTGTAATTGATTATGAAAGCTTTTAAAAAAAATTATTTTTCTGTGGGACTGGAGAGAAAGATGGCTGTTAGTTCTAGTATTTTTTTTGGAGGGCTAAATGAAAAAGAATTCATTAGATGTTTGTTTCTTAACTATACAGTAGGGAAGAAAATTCTTGTCTTTCTGGAGGTAAGAGTAAGAGTTAGCACATAATCACAATATTTACCTATGCATGTTTTGGTAAGAGGTGAGAATTGATCTACTGAAATTCCATTTAGATACATGTTTTTCAACATTGCATGTTCCAGTTTTTGAATTACTGTAAATGCGTTCTTATTGGGAAAAGTCTACTTTTATTTGTCTAATCATATGAAGACCTGTTTGAAACTGCATGCAAACTCCTCAACCCATGCTGAAGGATTTTGTGACACCCATGCCTTTTTCCTTGAGTATTGGTCTGCAAGCTGTACTTAAGGATCTCAGATTCACATGTTGCCAATGTGCAAATTAATGGCCTTTAATATTTTATTTTTAATGGAAGAACTCTATGTATGGCTAGAGAAATACCGAGTGTGCTAGCTGTTAATAAGTCACATGTGTATGCCTCTGGATTCAGAGAATATGCCTATTGGAGATCTCAGATCACTGAGTTTTCTGCAAGATTGTAGTTCAAAGATTGTGGTGATTGGTTGTATATTGTGTTAATTTGGCTGAAACTTTCAGTGAATGTACTTTCACTGTTATACATTCACTGATTGCTTTTTGATTTTGTATGTGAGTCTTGGAATTTAGTTATTGTTCTATAATATAGATGGTTATGTGTTCATTCTTGACTGGAAGACCATTATTAGTATACATTCATTGAATGCTTTCCAATTTTGCTTGTGAAATTGTATTATGGGTTCCATGCTATAAAAGGGAATGGTGTTGTTATTGCTATTTTTTCATCCTCAGGTATATGAAGTTCTGAAGTTGCTTAATGAGCTTCTACCTACTTCAGCCAGAGATCTAGATGCTCAACAAATGTCAGATAAGGAAGCTTTCTTAGTTAACTGCCCCAGTCTTCTGCAAAAATTTGGGATGGATATACTTCCCTTGTTGATCCAGGTTGGTTTCTGAATATTTCTGTTCAACTGATTTTTATTTTTCTTCCATGGCTTTGTAATATTTCCTGCAACACTTGGACAGGTGGTTAATTCTGGTGCAAATTTATATGTTTGCTATGGCTGCCTATCTGTTGTCAACAAGTTAGTTTATTTGAGCAAATCTGACATGCTTCTTGAATTGCTGAAGAATGCCAACATTTCAAGGTGAACCAGGTTTCTTGTCTTTTTGTTAGAAAATCTAAATTATATTTTAACTCAAGCTCAAATTTATCTGTCTAATTGGCAGCTTTTTGGCTGGAGTATTCACTAGAAAGGATCAGCATGTGCTATTGGTAGCCCTACAGATTGCTGAGATGATCCTGCAAAAGCTTTCTGATATTTTCCTGAATTCCTTCATCAAGGAAGGTATCTTCTTTGCTATTGATGCACTGCTAACACAAGAAAACTGTTCGCAGTTGATGTTTCCAGTATTCAGTGGCATACAGCTACCGTTTGAATCAAGTCAGAAATTAGCTTCAAAGGAGGTCCTGAGATGCTTATGTTATGCTTTTGCTACTGGTCAATCTGCTACAGCATCAGAAACTGGTAGTTGCAAGCTTGAAAAGGATTCTGTTCACAATCTCGCGAAGCACATAAAGACTAATTACTTTGCACCAAAATTATATGACTCCGAGAAAGGAGTGACTGATATTCTTCAAAAGCTTAGAACTTTGTCTACTACTTTAAGCGATTTGGTTAACATGACAATCGGTAATGATGTTCCTGCTGAGCCTGAAGAGAGGTTTTATTGTATATTGCATCAAATTATGGCTAATCTTAATGGAAGGGAAACCATTTCCACTTTTGAATTTATTGAAAGTGGGATTACGAGATCACTGCTGAATTACCTATCCAATAGCCAGTACCTAAGAGAAAAGTGTGAGGGTCAGGGTGTAAATGGTCATTTCATTGTTGTAGAAAAGCGATTTGAGGTGTTTGCAAGGCTGTTCTTGTCTTCTTCAGAGCCCCATTCTGTGGACTTGCCCCTAGTGGTGCTGATACAAAAATTACAGAGTGCACTATCTTCTTTGGAGAATTTTCCAGTTATTTTGAGCCATGGATCCAAGCAAAGGAACTCTTATGCCATGATTCCAAGTGGACGCCGCACACTACATCCATGTCTAAAAGTTCGTTTTGTGCGAGGAGATGTAGAGACATGCCTTTGTGACTATTCTGAAGATGTTCAAACTGTTGATCCTTTTTGCTCTTTGGATGCCATTGAAGGATATCTGTGGCCTAAAGTTAGCATTAAAAGAAATGAGCACATTGAGTCATCCAGTTGTGCTATGGGCCAGACAGATAGTCTACCACCTGATTTACCATCAAATGCAAGTGCTGGCCCAGGAGAAAGTTTACCTCACATGGAACATGACAGTATGTCCACAGATTTGCCTAATATGCAGGTTATATGGATTATTTAAGCTAAATTGATTCTTCTAGAGACAAGAAAGATTCTGATTTGTTTTGTTTTATTTTATTTTCAAAGGGATAGGTGGTGGGGGAAGGGAATTTTCTGATTTACATGGAATTTATGAATCTTTGAGCATTTATTTAATCTCAGTTATAATTTTCCGCAGGAAGATGATGCTAAATTGTCTCAGTCTGCACCTGAAGAAGCAGTCACTGTAAGACAGACAAATCCTTACAAATTGTTTTTTCTATACTAAATTGTTAATCTTCTAGTTGATCCCTTATCATCAGTTTATGATCTTAACTCAGCTAATCTTGACCTTATCTATACTAAATTGTTTTTTCTATGTAAATATCACTTTCCTATTTGGATTCGTGATCATGGCTTTGATCCGATGTTACATGCTTTTTCTGCACCTAACAAACTTTTCATCATCTGAATTGGGTTAGTAATGGAAGTATACCGGTGGTGTAAATTCCAGTTTTAGAGCTGTGTCTTCTTCTCCTCCTTTTTAGCACCAAGGTATTATCACTGTTCTTAGATATCTATTTATTATGTTGCATTACAGGAGCCTGTGGAGCAAGAATTACACATTCCTTCAGACCCAGACACCAATAAGGAAATTCAGCATCCTGCCTCTTGTAGCGAGGAAGATGCTTCACCGAAACTGGTTTTTTGCCTTGAAGAGCAACAGCTGGATAGGACACTGACACTATACCAAACAATTCTCCACCAACAAATAAAAGAAAATGAATTTATAACTTGTTCAAAATTGTGGAGTCAAGTGTACACTTTAACATATAAAAGAGCTGTGGAACCTATCCAAAATAATTCTCAAGAATTTATTCCGTCTGAAGAAAATTTCATTGTTCCAGATAATGTCAGGGCATATATGCAATACACTCCATTTTTCTCTAGCATGTTTGGTTGTGAACTCACTTCTGACTTGGAGAGGTCAAGTCCTACTTATGATATACTATTTCTGCTCAAAAGCTTGGAAGGCTTGGCCCGAAATGCATTTCATCTGATGTCCCGTGAAAGAGTATGTGCTTTTGCTGAAGGAAAAATTGATAACTTGGATGGTCTAAGGGTAGTAGTTCCTTCAGTGCCACAGAATGAGTTTGTAAGCAATAAATTGACAGAAAAACTAGAACAGCAGATGCGGGACTCTTTGTCTGTGTCCACTGGTGGTATGCCTTCTTGGTGTAAACAGTTAATGGCTTCTTGCCCTTTTCTATTTAGTTTTGAGGCAAGATGCAAGTACTTCCGGTTGGCAGCATTTGGTCAACTGCAAATTCAATCTCATCAACTGTCTCATAGTAATTCAGGGCCCACTAGCGACAGGCGGCCCAGCTCTAGCAGTTTGCCGCGTAAGAAGTTTTTAGTTTTCCGCAACCAGATTCTGGACTCTGCTGCCCAAATGATGGACCTGCATGCACGTCATAAAGTGCTTATTGAAGTGGAATATAATGAAGAAGTTGGTACTGGTCTTGGTCCGACATTGGAATTCTATACCCTGGTCAGTCATGAGTTCCAGAAGTCTGGCCTAGTTATGTGGAGGGAGGATCACAGTTCATTTGCCTCCAGGACAAGCTTACAGGCTGAGGATATGGCAATTCTGATGTCACCTTCTGGACTTTTCCCATGTCCATGGCCATCTAGTTTAAATACATCTGATGACCGGTTTTCTGAAGTTGTGAAAAAGTTTGTCCTTTTGGGCCAAGTGGTTGCAAAGTCTCTTCAAGATGGAAGGGTCTTGGATCTTCATTTCTCTAAAGCCTTTTATAAACTCATTATTGGCCAGGTATGTCCCAATTCTATGTAAAATTAGTGCAACTCTGTAGAGGATTGTCAGGTTAGCAGTTAGTCTGCATGATAGTGTTATTATTTAAACCTTGACTTCTTTAATAATTTATTGTTTGTATTAATTTTTTCTAGGAACTTACTCTCTATGACATCCAGTCATTTGATCCTGAGCTTGGTAGGACATTGCTAGAGTTTCAGGCTCTTGTTAATAGGAAAAAGTTTTTGGAATCTGTCTGCAAAGAAAATTCACCACCTGAATTTGATTCATGCTTTCGGAATACCAGAATTGAAGATCTTTTCCTTGATTTTACTCTCCCTGGGTATCCTGACTATGTACTTACTTCTGGCGCTGATCATAAAATGGTAATGCACACTTCAATATGAATGCATTTTTTTGGGTCATCTTTCAAATGATGAGGTATGTTCTGAACTTTATTCATGTTTTACCAGGTTAATATGAGTAACTTGGAGGAATATATCTCGCTTGTTGTGGATGCAACTATAAACAGTGGAATTTCTAGACAAGTAGAAGCTTTTAAATCCGGATTTAACCAGGTCTGTACTATTACATGCTTTTTTTTATGAAGTAGGCATGAATTATTAAAAAAAAAATTGAAACAGCATCATTTCTTTTCAAAATTCCTATTTTGAAATTTGTTATGGTAATGGCTTCAATTTTTATGATGCCCTCATTTCCATGGTTGGTTTTTACCTTCAAATGCTACATAAGGTGCAATGCAGCCATTTTATTGTAGAAATCACATTCTAATCCTAGAGCTTCAATTTAGACACATTCCTATTTTATAGTCTCTGGTTACCTCATTTACCACTGTCACCTCTGAACAAACTTGGAGTCTCCTTAGCTTTTTTATTATTAATTTGATTTTATTGTACTGTGTATGTACTTTTCTATGAGCAATATGATAATCCATTTTGTGAATGTTTTTTATTTGGTTTTTCAGGTTTTCCCTATTGAACATCTTCAGATTTTTACTGAAAAGGAACTAGAGCGTTTACTATGTGGAGAACATGATTCTTGGGCTGTATGTATCATATCACTTTAAATATTTCATTATGTATTTGGGGTACTGATTATATTTACTAAAGATGTTATACATTCTTTTAATCAGTTCAACGAGCTCCTGGATCATATCAAGTTTGATCATGGATACACATCCAGCAGTCCTCCAGTAGTCAATGTCAGTGTTCATACATCTTTTATGTATTTACTTATCTATTAATCAACACTTGCATTCATAATCTAGAAAATCACCTGCTTCTTCTGCAATTTCAGTTGCTGGAAATCATACAAGAGTTTGACCATGGACAGCGACGAGCATTTCTGCAGTTTGTGACTGGGGCACCTAGGCTTCCCCCGGGAGGTTTGGCGTCTCTCAATCCAAAGTTGACAATTGTTCGAAAGGTCTGTACCATCAAAATATCTGCTTGCTTAATTCGCCTTTTGTTCTTTCTTGAGTCATTATCTGACTATTTCTTTATTGTCTGTGTGTTTTAAACAGCATTGTGGCAACTGGGCTGACATTGACCTACCTAGTGTGATGACGTGTGCAAATTATCTTAAGCTGCCAGCTTACTCTTCAAAAGTGAACTCTCTTGGCTTTCTAGCACACATTTTCATTGAAACTGTTACAGAAAAACATTGAAAAAATGTCTTCTGAACTTTTTTTGTTTGTTTGTTTCAGGAGAAGATGAGAGAGAAGCTCTTATATGCCATAACAGAAGGACAAGGATCATTCCACTTATCATAGCGTCAGACATCGCTGTCCAACAGGTGCTCTATTGTGAAATTGTAATTATTAGAGTAGGTGTTGGTGGTGTAGATAAAAGACTGGCTGGTTAAGGAGGAGCTGATTGTTGAGGCGGAGCTGATTGTTTGGAACAAAAGGAAGCTCCTTTCTTTGCTGACTATAATTGGAGGGATATGTAAATAACCTGTAATTACAGGTGGTTTATCTATTTCATGTTGGGGAACTGTACAGGAAAAGAAGGGGAATTTCAGATTGATGGGTTGCACTTCCAACATTTCATGTATAAAGCTGTGTATATAGATTTTTATCATTATATATAGTTGCTCTTTTGTTCCTGCTGCAATAATAGTTTTATGGTATGTACGGGGAAAATACCCTGCATACTGCCATGTTTATTTTGTGTGCTGCCGTGTTTCTCCTGTCTCAGTCGATTCTGGCTTTCACCATAACCATGTCCATACTGAGTTGAAGATAAAGTGTATGTTTGGATTGCACTGAAAACACTAAACGTCTGCGTTTGGCATTTTTTTTGTGAGTCTTGTGCACGGTTCACAGGATTTGCATGTACAAAATTTAACCAATTTTGCTTTAAAACTGGGTTACATGGCAGTATTCACACATTTAAAAATTATTTTATTACAATGTTTTCAGTAATAAGCAGTATTCAAACCGACTCAAAAGGTGCTAAATAAGGTCAACTTTGTTATGGGCATAGCTTGGTGAGATGATTAGTTTCAAGAGTAAGAGGATAGCGATCATTTTCACCTGATCAATCACTCACATTACTTTTATTTCCCACCATTCACAGCCTGAAGATCAATCACTCACATTACTTTTATTTCCCACCATTCACAGCCTGGCGCTTCAGGAAGTTATGAAAAGCTTTGTGAGATAAGTTGTCCTTGGACTTACTAAAATACGATATATTGGTATAATGATGGATTTGAGAGAACTTGGATAATTTGGACCTGTGCGAATACTGTCAATAGGAAGTGAAAAGAATACTACTAAGGCCATTTTAGTAAAGTTATGACAACTATGTAATCATCCTTATCTATCTATCTAGCTTTTATATGTATTCTTTCACTACACCTGTTCTACAAAAGAACAACTTTTAAAAATCAACGAATGTAAAATAAGTTTTCTTTCGTATAACTTAAAGTGAGAATTTCTTCTCTGTTGTTATTTGGCATCATAGCCTACCTAAGCAGTTAAACCTAGTACTTCAGTTCGTAAAAGTGTGGAACAATCCAACTACTATCCTTAAAAGTTTGTATGATGTTCTAAACAAGTATATCTATATAAATTTTTATTGTTTATCTGTCTTTTATATTCTTGACTATCAAAGTATCAATATTATGTGTTAATTCATTTCTAACTGTCATGAAACTTGTATTTGCTTCAAAACTCATATTTTGTTAGCCAATTTAAATTGGGGCTAGATGAGGTTTTGGTATTGGGGGAACTCTGTTTTAGGCTCCATGAAGTATATAGATAGTCTTAGATACCAACAAGTAACAACAATCTAGAATGGTTTTGTTTAGCGTAACCATGAGATAGAATGTATTAGATCTTGGCTAACACATGAGAAAGAGGATTATAGACATGTTATACCTTTTGTTCGCCAATTAAATGAAGAAATTATAAGAGTACTATTTCTTAGATGTTGTACTTTGTATTTCTCAATTAAATTCAATTTGTGTAATTTTATTATTATTGAGTCATATGGTTGAATTTAATTATATTGAAAAAATATAATATTTTTATATTTAATTAATAAATGCAATCTTGTTGATGACTGCAAGGAGCTCCTCCAATGCCTCCCATTGAAGAAAATCAAGCATTGCTTTAGAGAAGTAGAGATGAAAACAATCAAGCATCGCTTTAGAGAAGTAGAGATGAAAACAAGTGTGCTAATGTATTTGCTAAAAGAGGCGTTAGACTAGATCAAGATTTTGTGGCGTTTGATAACCCACCTTTTGATGTTTTATTTTTTTTATGTATTTTGATAACTTGAGTATGTAGTAGGACAAGCACTGTCTGGCTAGGACCTTGCTATTTTTATTTTAAATAAATAATAAATTTGCCTTTATCACTCAAAAAAAAAAAAAAAAACACATTATTAAATTTAAGGGAAATTCTTGTTTTACATTGTACTTACAAAGAAAACTTACATTGTTGCAAAAACGTTGGACACATTTTGCATCTATAAAGTAAGATTACATTGCAAATACAATGTAAACCTATAAAAATTTTAAATTTAATTAAAAATATTAATGCACGTATCTAAAGTAATGCCTTTTTTTATTTTTTATTTTAAAAAAAAGCTAACGAATGTCTTAATAATATTGATTTAGTGTGAGTTTACCCATAAGTACGGAATCTGCCAAAATTAACTTTAAAACTAGGACTTACAACACTATTCGCACATTTAAAAATTATTTTGCTACAGTGTTTTTAGTTTTCAGTTTTTCAGCAATAAGCGATATCCAAACATACCCTTAAAAAAATTTATATTTTTCATAAAAATTGTATCAAAACTTTTCTAAAATAGTTTATTAACAAATATCTTAAAAATTCCCAAAAAAAAAAAAACACGAATATCTTAAAGAGCCCGATTAACTTCTTTTTTTTTTTTTAAGTAAAAAAGAGAAGTAACTAATTTAACTGTAAAGACCAAAAAACACATAAGAACTAATTTAACTGTAAAAAAATCCAACACATGGTAACCGTAAGGCTGCGTGACAAACAAGAGGACAGGATATACTCGACGTAGTAGTTTCCACGTCCACTCAATATAACCTGAAACTCTCTCTCTCTCCCTCGCATTATCTTCTTCTTCCCAAAAAAATTCAAACCAAGCTCCTACCTTTTCCCACTCCAAACTCCTGTTTCTCCCAAATGGCCCAGTCATGAACGCAAAACCACTGCAATCATTTCCAACACTTTCATCTTCCTCTTCATCATCAACCTCTAACTCTTTCCCACTAACCCAAACTCTCACTCTCCACTGGGCTTCTCCTCCACCTTCTTCCTCCACCACCACTAAATCCAAGCACCCATTTCGTGTACATACCGCAACAAATCATACTAGCCCATCAGACCTCTCTGTCACCACCACCACCACCACCACAGAGCTACACAATTCACAAGACAATAAACTTTTAACTCTCCTCCGTCGAAGAAAAACAGAGGAAGCCTGGATTGCCTACACTCAATGCACTCATCTCCCAAGTGCCACTTGCCTTAGCCGCTTGGTTTCCCAGTTGTCCTACCTAAACACCCGTGTAGGCCTCACACGCGCCCAGTCCATCATCACGCGCCTCCGCAAAGAGCGGCAGCTACACCGCCTCGATGCCAATTCCCTCGGCCTCCTTGCCGTGGCAGCCGCCAAGGCTGGCCACACGCTCTATGCCAGTTCAATTGTCAAGTCCATGCTCCGCTCTGGCTATCTTCCCCATGTCAAGGCATGGAGTGCTGTGGTGAGCCGGCTCGCCGCTTCTGGCGATGACGGCCCCATTGAAGCGCTCAAGCTGTTCGGGTCGGTGACCAAGCGAGTCCGCAAATTCGCGGACCCCACTATAGTTGCTGACTCGCGGCCTGACACGGGTGCTTACAATGCTGTGCTCAATGCCTGTGCCAATTTGGGTGACACTAAGAGGTTCTTGCAATTGTTTGATGAAATGCCTGAGTTTGGTGCTGAGCCTGATGTGCTAACTTATAATGTTATGATTAAGTTGTGTGCTAGAGCTAACAGGAAAGATTTGCTTGTATTTGTATTAGAGAGGATTATTGAGAAGGGAATTCCGTTGTGTATGACAACATTGCATTCGCTTATTGCGGCTTATGTTGGTTTTGGAGATTTAGAAACGGCGGAGAAAATGGTTCAAGCAATGAGGGAAGGTAGGAGAGATCTCTGCAGGATTCTCAGAGACTCGAATTTAGAAAATTCGGGTCAAGAGGATCAAGATGGGGATAGAAATGGAGACAGATATAGAGACAAAGACGGAGATGTGTTTGTGAAGTTGCTTCCTAATAGTATTGAGTCGGGCAATTATGAGCCACCATTGTTGCCGAAAGCGTATGCTCCTAACACTAGAGATTACACCACCCTAATGAAAGGTTATATGAAGGCTGGTCGTGTCACTGACACGGTCCGAATGCTAGAAGCAATGCGGCGCCAGGATGATAGTTCTAGTCACCCTGACCATGTAACATATACAACTGTTGTTTCTGCACTGGTGAAGGCAGGGTTGATGGACCGGGCTCGTGAAGTGCTAGCTGAAATGACAAGAATTGGTGTAGCTGCGAATCGGATAACCTACAATGTACTCCTCAAGGGTTACTGCCAGCAACTGCAGATAGACAAGGCAAAGGAATTGCTTAGGGAGATGGCTGATGATGCAGGAATTGAGCCTGATGTGGTGTCCTATAATATCTTGATTGATGGGTGTATACTAGTTGATGACAGTGCAGGGGCTCTTGCCTTCTTTAACGAGATGCGAGCAAGAGGAATAGCTCCCACGAAGATTAGTTATACCACTTTGATGAAAGCTTTTGCCTTGTCTGGTCAACCAAAGCTGGCTAACCAGGTATTTGATGAGATGCTCGATGACCCTCGAGTGAAGGTTGATTTAATTGCATGGAATATGTTGGTTGAAGGCTATTGTAGACTGGGATTGCTTGTAGAAGCACAGAAAATAGTTCAAAAAATGAAAGAGAATGGGTTTTACCCAGATGTCTCTACTTATGGCAGTCTGGCCAATGGAATTGCATTGGCCAGAAAGCCAGGAGAGGCACTTCTGCTCTGGAATGAAGTAAAGGAGAGGTGCGGGGTGAAAGGGGAAGGAGAGGTTCCTGATTCTTCATCTTCTCCACCACGATTGAAACCAGATGAAGGGCTTTTAGATACACTGGCTGATATCTGTGTGAGGGCAGCTTTCTTTAAAAAGGCTTTAGAAATTGTGGCTTGTATGGAAGAGTATGGGATACCACCAAACAAGACCAAGTTTACAAAAATCTATGTGGAAATGCATTCGAGGATGTTTACTAGTAAGCATGCCTCACAGGCCAGGCAAGACAGAAGGATCGAGAGGAAGCGAGCAGCAGAGGCTTTCAAATTTTGGTTGGGTTTGCCTAATTCTTATTATGGGAGTGAGTGGCGGTTAGAACCTATTGATGGAGATGGGTAATTGAGTATGCTTCTGATTCTTTTTGACCACTCTGGTATGTCTCTGTATATTATAATACTGAAGTTGGAATTTCCCACCAAAAAAGAGGGGGAAAGCAAACATAATCATTTGCTTTGGATCTGAAAGTTATGAAGCTTAAATTTATATGTAAAATAATCTTCTATGTTATGCATGAATGGTCACCTTAAAAGCATTTAAGTATCATTGGGGTGGGGTGGTGAGGCCCCACCCCAATGATACTTAAATGCTTTTAATGTATATCTTGTCTATGAGACTGTTGAATATTATGTGCTATGTGTTTGTCAGTGAGGTTATTGAACTTTATTTGCTAAAAAAATTATTTCAAAAGATAGATGTGTTGGCTGACCTAACCTGACCCGGATAAACCCAACCCATGTTTGTGTTAGGTGGGATTGGACGAGGCAGGGACAGGTTTTATATAAATTGCTCTGGCCATTGACATCCCTACACTACTCATGAGCTCATTTTCAGTTTTTTTTTTTTTTTAATGGATTAAAAGTGGAAATGCATTCGAGGATGTTTACTAGTAAGCATGCCTCACAGGCCAGGCAAGACAGAAGGATCGAGAGGAAGCGAGCAGCAGAGGCTTTCAAATTTTGGTTGGGTTTGCCTAATTCTTATTATGGGAGTGAGTGGCGGTTAGAACCTATTGATGGAGATGGGTAATTGAGTATGCTTCTGATTCTTTTTGACCACTCTGGTATGTCTCTGTATATTATAATACTGAAGTTGGAATTTCCCACCAAAAAAGAGGGGGAAAGCAAACATAATCATTTGCTTTGGATCTGAAAGTTATGAAGCTTAAATTTATATGTAAAATAATCTTCTATGTTATGCATGAATGGTCACCTTTGTCACCTAACTAGGATTGGTAGTTTACAGTTTACCCCTGACCCTTGGGGCCTCACCACCCCACCCCAATGATACTTAAATGCTTTTAATGTATATCTTGTCTATGAGACTGTTGAATATTATGTGCTATGTGTTTGTCAGTGAGGTTATTGAACTTTATTTGCTAAAAAATTATTTCAAAAGATAGGTGTGTTGGCTGACCTAACCTGACCCGGATAAACCCAACCCATGTTTGTGTTAGGTGGTATTGGACGAGGCAGGGGCAGGTTTTATATAAATTCCTCCGGCCCGTTGCCATTCCTACACTACTCATGAGCTCATTTTCATTTTTTTTTTTTTTTTTTTTAATGGATTAAACAATTTAAACAATGCAATAGACAGGCATTCTTTGACGAAAATTCATTCATATTGAACTTCTAAGGGCAACAACATACTATTTGTCTCTACAAACTTGCTGCCCAACATTGTTTGTTTTATCCAATCTGTTAATATATACATGACATAATGCTCAATTTACAATTTATATAGTTGAAGAATTTTTTAGTATAGATGTTACCATAAACCCCTCAATACAACTTTTTAGCATTGATGAGAATCAGTAATGATGCATCTGAAGTGATTTGACAGGACTTCAGAAGAATGTTTTAAAAAGAAACAAAATTGGACCTGCTCTCTAATGCTATTCCAGTTTATCCCCTCGACCTTGATGATTGACTTCGTGAATAAGATGAGGACAGCACCTGTAAGAGAATGCATTATTAATGACAAGTTGCATGTCACTGAACTTAAATGGATGCACAGTAAGAGCTGAAGGTATCCACTCATTATCATGGTGATTATTAATGAAGATTACCCTTTTATATGCATTCATGTTCATAACATTATCAACCTTAGAAGCATAGATAGAAATTTGTTCTTGTCAAAATTGTCAATTAACAACAATCTGAGATATTACCTAGGTATTTGGTTCAGTGGCCAGAGGTTCCAGAATATCATGACTGTTTGCAACCTCAAATAGGTTACTAAAAACCTATATCCTTTGTTACCCATGTTTTAATTCTCAAATGGCATGTATGCAATATTGGATCTGAGTCTTAAAGCGTTTACAAAATGATTGCAATTTGTACCTGATATATCTTTGGTCCCTTCTTGAGTAGATAACCCACACTGTTTAAATTATCCACAAATGTGTCAATATCAGGAACCCTAAGACCAATCCTATCTGCCAAGCTGTAAATTTCCTGAAATGCCATAATATATATATATATATGCATGACTAAAGGAGCATAAATCATAACTAGAAAAGACAAGAGAAGCAAGAGCTCATACAGAAATCGAAAAGCAATCTTTCTGATCCAATTCTGATTGCTTATTGAGAGCACTTAAAAACCGTTTTGCTTCTTTCTGTTGACTCATCCCCCCACTCCGACCAAAATCCACAAAACCATGCTCATCAACATACTTGTCATACAAGGATTCTTTCATTATTTCAACCACATCCTGCAAGATACATGTCGTTAAGTATGAACTTCATGTGTACTGATCCAGATTGTAAAACCAAAGGTATAGTTGTTCTAAACTTCATTTAAATTGAGTGATCAATAATCAAAATTATTGCTAAAAATATTGCAGATATTATCCACAACCTTTAATTAAAATAATGGTTCTTGTTCATGTCATAGGGTTGCATCAAACTTAAGAATGCCAGACAAAAGAAATATTTTTTTAGCTTCATGCCATTATTTAAGACCATTTTCAGCTTCAAACATTTGGAAAATTCTCGTGTTTTTAGGTAGCATTAGCTTCAAACTGGATTTTCTATTGTTGGCCATTTCAAGAATTATAAAATGCTTCAACTTATCAAAAAAAAAAATATATTATAAAATGCTTCCTTAAATCATGAGTACTTTATATTTTGCAAGAGCACTTTCAAAATTAAGCTCCCTTACAATAGTCAAACATATTTTCCTACTTTAATCTACTGATCAAAATCCTTTATGAGAAAAGGAATAGTGACAGGACCAATGATATTAACATCTAGATAGATCATAGAGTATTCACCATTGCATCTTGGGCTGTTATCTCTTCTCTTAAGTCTAGCCTAGCTCGAGCCTCTGCCAGCCTGACCAGACTTTCCAGTTGCCTGGCAGTTATTGGTGTACCATCAGCTGATGTATTACGATCCCTAAGTTGTAAGTAAAACTTCTGCAGGATTTCTGCTGCCAGCTTTGACATCCTGATTTTGAAAATTAAAATTAAAATAATCAAAAAGAAAAAGAGGAAACAAGAACAAAGAACTAAACCATATATTTTTCAATAACAAATATCTTCATTAGAGATGCAATGTAGAGATTCGATCAAATCACCTAGGAAAGACATAAGTTCGAGCATAAGCAATATATTTGCGAAGAAGTTGAGCTGGTAGTGGAACAAAATCAACATCTTTCTTTGGGTCAAGTCTCCACTGAGAAACTAAAGAACCACCTTTTACACTCACATTTATGCCTTGAGCACTCTGTGATGCTGCATCTGGTGAAGCAAAAGCATAAACAGTTTCAGAGAAAATTTGATGTCAGTCAAATTGATTTCTTTCATTATTAGAAAACTTCCTTCCTAAGTCAAAGATGGAGGAGAAATAAAAGTGTAAACACTACCTCTCCGTAGCTTTTTTGCAGCTGGTGAAAGTTCTCCATGTCCAGAATGAAGCTGTAAAACAGATATTTATGTGAGTTTTATTATTGAATTACACACACAAAGATTACCTAGAAGAATTTGTGGTCCTATAGAACCAGTACTTTGAAAACTGACGCTCCAATTTGTTGAAGAATTTTAAGTACACCTGGTATTTTTATCTAGTTAACCAAATTCATGTATGTTTAACAGTAAAAGATAATTGCAAATATTTCTTATCTTGGGAATAATCATTACTTGCACAACAACAATAACACATGCTTATTTCTCTTTTACACTTTTCTTTTTTTCCTTTTAAAGTATCAATCCTACCAAAATTTGTTCATGACATTTTTGGATAAATTTCCACTACCCATTTGGGTGTCATGAGTGATTACTTTCCAAATTGTCACTGTGACTGCATGACAGTATTAATGCTAAAGATAAATGGCATAGTCCCATAGACCTTCATAAGATATGAGTAGCTTGTCATTCATTCATAATCATGCACCGCCAAAAAAAGGCCAGATGGGGAAACTTACCGACATGATGTGCTCTGAGACTCGCTTATCCAGAAATTCATCAGGTTTATCAAGTAATATGAAAACCAGATCAAATCGTGAGAGGAGTGCAGCACTCATTTTCAAGTTTTCATTCACAGTTTTTGCTCGGCTGCAATTTGGACATTTGATATTAAAATTTATCAACATGTTTTTGAAAAACATAATAATCAGCATCATACTATAATAATATAACAGTCGTTCTGCTACTTACCAACTCAGTGTCATCTGTCACTACTTACATGATTTTTACATGGCCCATGAAGAAAGATAAATTCATCTAATATCAACTTAAAGAACAGTCTAGAAAGAAATTATTAAATTACAAAATGAAATTTTAAGAGATTACTTATAATGACCACCAACAGGGTTTGCTGCTGCTAAGACTGAAGTTCGGGCAGATAAACTTGCTACCAGTCCAGCCTTTGCAATAGAGACACACTGCTGTTCCATGGCTTCCAGTAGAGCCTGCAGTAATCCCAAGATAAGTGAAACCTATTTGATACTAAAAAGAGCAATCATAAAAGATTGATTAACAGCAGGACAAACCTGATGTTCTGCAGACATTTTGTCAAACTCATCAATGCAGCACAACCCACCGTCTGCAAGTACCATGGCACCTATTGGGACATTCAGTTGTTACTTTAAGAGTATAAGAGTTAAAATTTTCCATGCGGTAGAGATGATTCACAAGCATTGAGCATTCATGGACCCAATTTTATATATGTTGATTTCTTAGCTAGCAAAACTATTTTGAGTCAGGCAGATCTGTAGTTGTCAAACAACCCAGAAGTCGTGTCTCTATGCTCTAAAGTTGGAGAGACATTATAAATTCCTATAATTTTTTTAGATTAATCCTTGCTATGGTAGCTTAATCAACTATTTGACAAGAATCAGAAACAATTCATCTCTTTTCCACCTGTCATATCAGAAATCTCTAATGCTTGGCTACTTCAAAAGATTATGTTTCTGCTTGAAAGCTTCAACTAAATAATTGTGGAATTTGGCATTCTTTTTGCAATAAGGCTATAATAATAGAGTACATACAGAAGACAAAAAGAAAACTAAAGGTTTCCCCATTTTCTTTTTCCTTTTTTTTGGCATGATAATCAGGTTAGAAAGGCATCAGAATTTCCCATGCAATACTGCATTTCACAACTAGAAGTATCACACTTAACAGGAATTCTTAACAGTCAGATAGAGAAGGCTAGACCCAAGAGAAAATTTAGAGTGTCCTCCAACCCCTTACTACCCCAAAACATAGAACACCCAAAATCACTAAATATTTCAATATATTGCATTATCTATTGCAAGAATCAAAAGTTATCAAACCTATTGTTCTATAGCAACAACATTTCCAAGTGTCTAACCATGTGGTAAATCTCCTTTGAGAATATTAAAACACTGAAGATAAATGAAAACAACACAAAGAAGATTTCAAAAATCTGTTGAAAATTGAAATACTTGTGAAATTCAGTCAATCAACCACTACCTGAATCATTAGTAAAGCATTCACATTCCAATGCAACAGAGTAAACAAATAAGATAGCAAAACATCACAATTCAGAAAGGGAAATATGAAATAACTACCAGCCTCAAAAGCATAGTCGCTTGTCATGGAATCCTTCACAACAGCTACAGTGAGGCCAGCTTTTGTAGTGGCATTACCACATACATAAATGCCGCGTGGAGAAACAGCAGCTGCTGCTTGCAGTATTTGGCTCTTTCCTAATCCAGGATCACCTAGTAAAATGACAATTAACATGATACAACTTCAACTTCTCTTCCCCATGAATGATATAATACTCCCTGAAACCTTGACCTCTAGTTGATGAAAATACTTTGATGTGGTATCATTTTCATTCTCATTTTCAATAACTGACCAGATTTAGTTCCATCCAAAAAGAGTTTAAACATACCAACAACTATGACATGAATGTCTCCTCTAACAGGGACCTTGTTCCGATCCTTTAAATGCTTCCGAACACCTCCAAACAGTGCTAATGTTATGCCCGCTGTTGAGAAAAAAGGAAATTTGATAAAAACACCTCAATTTCAGATACATGCTCAATAAGGACATAATCTAGAGTGCAGCCTAAGAAAGTAGGTTTTCATACTCAATTATGTGTATACAATTATGTGATTTCACAAAAGAAATAGTTATCTCAAATGCCATTATATCTGTGGCCAGCACATGTCAGTGAAAGTTTAAAGAATGAGCACATTGAATCCTTCCTGAACCATAACCTAGAACCTGATCTTAATTATCTAAATGAACCCGAAGCATACCATTCAGAAGTGAATCAGGAATTAAACTTTCATGAATCCATATTTCTTCTTTTATTCACAGTAAAAGGAAGCTTTGAAGTATTATGTTGGCATTGTGCCATGTGATGGGGACAACGCCCATGTGATGTGGGCAACCCAACATTCAGAAAAACCATAACTCTAAGGTTTACTGCAAGTAGGAGTAGCTAATTGAGCACAATTTCCTAAACAAAAAGGGTTGCTAAGACAATGTGACCTCCCTCATAGCTGGCCGTAGTGAAAGCTCTAGCCTTCAAGAGGGGTTTGGCACTCCAACACGATTTGGACACTTGTCTAAAATTGGCCACATTGTCCACGTTGTGTCCAGTCCAGTGCACTGCAGCACTGGACCAAAGCTTTGCCCCTCTAAGAGTGCTCCTCTCTCTCATGGTCTCTTTTGCTCTAGGGCTCCATCATCATATATATCGTGGGACTTAGTCTGTGGACACTAGTAGGTGCTCATTCTTGTAGTTCCTACATACCAGAAAGCCTCTGAAGCCCATGGAGTTGTTGAAGCATGTGGAACGGTTCAATTGTTTATCCATTACATTATTAGTAGATGCATAGTTTTTGGAGAAACTTGAGGTACAACCTCAAATATTTTATTATGATTTTTACAATGCAATCTATTGTTTTCCTTCATTTCAAATACAAAAAACTGAGTGTTATTGGAGTAAACATTTTAAGCAATTTTAACAAGTCCATAAACTGTTGTATTTGTTCCAACTGAAGTTGTTAAGATGGGAAATTGGGTTTGGAGAGTCCAAAACAAAACATTAGCACATACTATATTTGCCAAGCAAGATACTCAAACCATTACTTTTGGATTAGTCAGCATTATACCCTTATACAGGGACAGGGTGGGGACAATTGTAATAGAATAGAACAAGCAATGGGGAAAAAAAAAATTGATAAGTAGCAAAAATTTTATTAAAATAAGAAATCAGCCAACCCGAGTACATTGGGAATGTACAATGGGGGCACAAATCAAGAACCAAAATTACAACGATCAAGTAAAACAGTAAGGGAAGAACAAGAAAGATGACAAAAGACCACACTTTAAAAAATTAAAAGATTTAGCATGAAACCCTTGGACCATATAAATAACAATGAATGGAGTACACATAACATTACCTTTAACAAGCTCATGTCCATAGATTGAAGGACATATAGATTGAAGTATTTGCCTGAAGATATCTGAGCCATTTTCCTCTTTAAACTTCACAACAAATTCCAAATCCCTCGGAGAAAATGAGAATAAATTGCACAGCTCCGTAGCTCTAGCTTTAGAATTAGAATCTTGTGAATCCTCAGGTGTAGACTGTGACTTGGAGTTTTTTATTGAAACTGCTTCTAGATACAAGTAGTAGAACCCTTGATTTTTGCTTTTCGATTTTCCTGAAAATAATGAAGTTTGCTCCAAACAGCATTAGCAAACATCCATGTCTAGCAATGAACTGAATAAACTGTGTCAAAGGAATATCTTTATCATACCTCCTCCAATATCCATGTAATTATTAATTACTCTGATAATTCCAGTGACAGTCACCACATCTCCAGGTATGCACGCATCAACAAGATCTTGGGTTAGTTCACATTCTACTGTTCGAGGAACTCGACCTTCTTCATGATCTTCAGGCTTTAAAAGTTCCTGCAGCCTGAAGTTGGACGAGGGAAAATCAAAATGTTATCAATATTAGCTGAAAGAGGGATGTCTAAATAGAAATAGCAGTTCTGAAAGTATTGAAGCAGAAGTTAGCATCGCTGAGCTTACCTTATTTTCTGAAAATCTGTTGTTTGAGCAGTAGATCGAATTGGAGTAAAATTTTTGCTCTTGCATCCATATAAATCACAACTTTGTGGTGGCGAAAACTTTCCATCAGGGAAAA
This sequence comes from Quercus suber, assembly GCF_002906115.3. NCBI lineage: Eukaryota > Viridiplantae > Streptophyta > Magnoliopsida > Fagales > Fagaceae > Quercus > Quercus suber. Next base: position 451,345 of record NW_027069846.1, read on the forward strand.
TACGCGTAATTTCAGTTTTGCACTTTGCACAGTGAAAACTCATCTGCACCACTAGAGGCTTGACAGTGCTAACCTTTACTACGGTACCACGCACGGATACAAGCTTGTCTGTCATGTCAACAAGTGATATTGTCTATATCGTTTCCTTAACATATAATAAACTTGGACTAGTGATGAATATTTTAAGACTTACCAATATAAGCTGCTTTTAAGTTCTTCAGGGCAATCATAGTTTCAGGGTAGTTGTGCAGTCGTATATTTATTTTCGCACCATCTTCAATCATGTTTTTCTCCAAATTATTCAAAAGAACCTGCTTCCATGTTAAATAAAGATAAAATTTAAAATATGCTAAGCCAAAAACAAAAATTTTCAAGAAATTTCTACAATTATCACTTTGTACCTTGTGAATTGCGGCACTCATGCATAAGAGAGCCGCCTTAGGTTTATCCTCTAGCATTATGTAAAACTCTTCGAGACCACATACTTTCCGGAATTGTTGGAAGTCAATTGACAAAACGAAGACGCCATCGTCATCTTTTACCTGTGGCGCAATTCAAAAAATATCAACCTTCTATATTCACTAAGAAAATTATCCGAGATGAAATTGGCGAGCTTGAATGAACATTTTTTTTTTCTTTTAGCTTTTTAGTTTATTTGCCTCTTACTCTTTTTTTTTAGCACAATTAACAAAATGAACACTCTTTTACACATGAAAATTTTCAAAGAAACCCCCAAACCGTTAGTGACAAATGCCGAAGTTTGAAAATTGGAGATGAAAATGAAAATGCCTCAAAATCCACATTCAAAAACACATACAACTCTCAAAAATCCAATTGCTTAGAGAGAGAGAGAGAGAGAGAGAGACCTGAGAAGCGAGATTTAGGGCAAGTGGAGTGGAGAAGAAGGAAAAGAGAGCAGAAGTGAGGTTGAGGCAGTCATCTTCGATTGTTGGGAAAAGCTGTTGGGGAAAGTATGAAGCCAGGATATCCATGTACCCGCTTGGGTCTCCGGACCCGGACCTTGAACCCATCCCCATCTCGGTCTCTGTCTTTCTCTTTCTGTAGCTTCCTCCGATGGATTCCGAATTTCAGCTCTCTGAGCTGGATTTTGGCGGGAGATCGAAAATTTAGGAGAAACAAAGAAAAGGGACCGTTGTCGTTTTGGCTTTAATGCTAGACTACTATAGTACAATATTTCACATGGGGGATGCTTATTACACATTTTCATAAAATGGAATAGTGAGTCTGGCGAATTTAGATTCTTTTTTTTTTTTTTTATAAGATAGAATTTTTAATTTAACTTAATTTAAATGTATATGTGTATGAAACTCCCTTATGGAGACTTAAATTCTGACAATTACTCCTTACACTTCACAAGTATTTATACTTGTAGAACGATCACGACATCAAGAATGCTTAATAGTTGGCGAATTTAGTTTATGAAATTACAGAGTACATGGTGTAATAGATTATACCCATCCATAAGGGATCATTGTTGGTGCACATTACTTGTTACACACCATACATACAATTCAATTTTTGAACGAAAATCATGTTTTAAAGTCACCATCTTATTTTAATAAGTACTGTGTGTGTAATATGACAATGTATAATAGACGTTGCTCCTTTTAGTTTTTACTTTTTTCAAGGTATCCTAGGAGGAAATTTTTGGAAAAAATTGTCTCACGCCTAGTGTAATTCAAAAAATTATTAACTTTTCTTATAAAAATAAATTTACTAACTTTTACTATTAATAACACTAGCTACTTAATGAGTTTTGTTTAAGTATATATGTAGTAGGTTCCAGTTAGCTCAACTAGTAAAGTCTTTAATGGTTAAATAAAATATTTGGAGTTCAATTTTTATCTATACTAAAAATCGATTGGGGTCTTTCTCTGATGATTAAGATCTAAATTTAAGATATATAAATGATTTTTGAGGAAAATTTCTCAAAATCAGTGCTGTCCATTGTTTTACTATGTATAATTTATTTAAATAATCCAATCCAAAAAAAGAAAAAATTATTTAAATACCACATATGAAAGATTTGATGAATATCTACGCTGGCCATAACCATCTTGTTTACACTGTTATGTTGCTCAGTCCCGATACTTTCTTCCCCTCTCACTCTCAGCTCTTCTCTCCCACAACCCAGCCAGTCACTAACCTTCGGGCTCATCACCCTCCATCTCTTGGTTCTTCTCTCCCCCTCAATATTGTGTTGGTGCAACTCATCACCGGCTCCACCATCGTCAACGCAACCAGTTCTTAGGTTCGATTTCTTGCTTTGCAGCGTCAATCGAGTCCACCAATCTCACCGCCGATCTGGTTTTGTCTCCCCAATATGGGTTTTGGGATTGTTTGTGGAATGTGGGTGAAGCCATGCGAATGTGGGTTTTTCCAAGCCACATGTTGCGAATGTGGGTGAAGCCATGCGGTCATTTCTCACTGGCCATGCTATCATCACACACACATACGTACATTTATAGTGTATGCCGCCTGCTCCATCTCGGTTTATCCCAAGGGGTATCTCTATATCTCAAATCCAGAAATACATTCCTAGAAAATGGAGACAAGGTACAGAACAATACGATAAGCCGTCCACATCATGCGAATCAAATGATTCTGTCCCAGAAACAAACACAAGCAGTGATGAATCTCTGATTAATTCCCTTTTTACATCTCTCAAGGACTTTGCAAGCCAAGGCCATCTATCAAAAGCATTCGAAACCTTCTCTCTTATCCAGCTCCATGCCTCTTCTTCTTCCTATGACCTTATCTCACATCCCATCTCTTTTCTTCTTCTATCTTGCACTAACCTTAAATCACTCCCACAAGGTCAACAGCTTCATGCCCAGATTATCTCCTTGGGTCTCCAACAACACCCCATTTTGGTGCCCAAGCTTGTTACTCTTTACTCAAGTTTTGACCTCTTTGCTGAAGCCCGTACTAAAGAGAGAGAGAGAGAGAGACCTGAGAAGCGAGATTTAGGGCAAGTGGAGTGGAGAAGAAGGAAAAGAGAGCAGAAGTGAGGTTGAGGCAGTCATCTTCGATTGTTGGGAAAAGCTGTTGGGGAAAGTATGAAGCCAGGATATCCATGTACCCGCTTGGGTCTCCGGACCCGGACCCGGACCTTGAACCCATCCCCATCTCGGTCTCTGTCTTTCTCTTTCTGTAGCTTCCTCCGATGGATTTCGAATTTCAGCTCTCTGAGCTGGATTTTGGCGGGAGATCGAAAATTTAGGAGAAACAAAGAAAAGGGACCGTTGTCGTTTTGGCTTTAATGCTAGACTACTATAGTACAATATTTCACATGGGGGATGCTTATTAGTTGTTACACATTTTCATAAAATGGAATAGTGAGTATGGCGAATTTACTTTATGAAATCACAGAGTGTGTGGTGCAACAGATTTTACCCATCCATGAGGGATAATTGTTGGTGCACGTTACTTGTTATATACAACGTAAACACAATTTAGTTTTTGAACAAAAATCATGTTTTAAAGTCACGATCTTATTTTAAAAAGTATTGTGCGCGTAATATAACAATGTATAATAGACATTACTCATTTTAGATTTTACTTTTTTCAAGGTATCCTAGGAGGAAAAGTTTGGAAAAAATTGTCACACACCTAGTGTAATTCAAAAAATTATTAACTTTTCTCATAAAAATAAATTTATTAACTTTTACAGTTTTACTACTAATAACACGAGCTAGTTAATGGGTTAAGCTATTTAAGTATATATGTAGTGTGTTTCAATTAATTCAACTAGTAAAGTCTATGATAGTTGAATAAAAGATATAGGGTTCAATCTTTACTTACACCAAAAACCGATTAATCTATTGGTCTAATGATAAAGAACTAACATTAAAATATATAAATGATTTTACAATAATTTACACAATAAATTGAGGGAAATTTCTCCAAGTCAGAGCTAACCATTGTTTTACTATGTTTAATTTATTTAAATAATCCAATCCAAAAAATAATAATTATTTAAATACTAACATATGAATATCTACGCTGTCCATAACCATCTTGTTTACACTGTTATGTTGCTATGTCCCGATACTTTCTTCCCCACTCTCACTCTCAGCTCTTCTCTCCCACAACTCAGCCAGTCACTCACCTTCGGGCTCATCACCCTCCATCTCTTGGTTCTTCTCTCCCCCTCAATATTTTGTTGGTGCAACTCATCACCGGCTCCACCATCGTCGACGCAACCAGTTCTTAGGTTCGATTTCTTGCTTTGCAGCGTCAATCGAATCCACCAATCTCACCGCCGATCTGGTTTTGTCTCCCCAATATGGGTTTTGGAATTGTTTGTGGAATGTGGGTGAAGCCATGCGAATGTGGGTTTTTCCAAGCCACATGTTGCGAATGTGGGTGAAGCCATGCGGTCAGTTCTCACTGGCCATGCTATCATCACACACACACACATACATTTATAGTGTATGCCGCCTGCTCCATCTCGGTTTATCCCAAGGGTTATCTCTATATCTCAAATCCAGAAATACATTCCTAGAAAATGGAGACAAGGTACAGAACAATACGATAAGCCGTCCACATCATGCGAATCAAATGATTCTGTCCCAGAAACTAACACAAGCGGTGATGAATCTCTGATTAATTCCCTTTTTACATCTCTCAAGGACTTTGCAAGCCAAGGCCATCTATCAAAAGCATTCGAAACCTTCTCTCTTATCCAGCTCCATGCCTCTTCTTCTTCCTATGACCTTATCTCACATCCCATCTCTTTTCTTCTTCTATCTTGCACTAACCTTAAATCACTCCCACAAGGTCAACAGCTTCATGCCCAGATTATCTCCTTGGGTCTCCAACAACACCCCATTTTGGTGCCCAAGCTTGTTACTCTTTACTCAAGTTTTGACCTCTTTGCTGAAGCCCGTACTATTATGTTCCAAGAAACAGTATCCTTTTCTGGCATTTTGTCGAACAAGCTTTGAGCAATATCAATTTCCCCAAACCTCCCATACATGGAGACCAAGGCATTATGTACAGACAAGTTCCACCCAGCAGAGCTAGCATTAATAGAATTATGAACCTCCCTACCAAAACCCAAATCCAATTTTTCACCACAAGCCTTGAGAACAGATGCATAAGTAAAATTATCTGGTCTAATCCCCTTATCCACCATGTGTTTATAGGCAGAAAGAGCCTCCCCAAAAATCCCATTCCTAACATAAGCAGAGATAAGCAAATTCCAAGGCAAAGGGTGCAAAATACTTGAATTTGCAATAATAGTACGGGCTTCAGCAAAGAGGTCAAAACTTGAGTAAAGAGTAACAAGCTTGGGCACCAAAATGGGGTGTTGTTGGAGACCCAAGGAGATAATCTGGGCATGAAGCTGTTGACCTTGTGGGAGTGATTTAAGGTTAGTGCAAGATAGAAGAAGAAAAGAGATGGGATGTGAGATAAGGTCATAGGAAGAAGAAGAGGCATGGAGCTGGATAAGAGAGAAGGTTTCGAATGCTTTTGATAGATGGCCTTGGCTTGCAAAGTCCTTGAGAGATGTAAAAAGGGAATTAATCAGAGATTCATCAC